>NW_024379910.1:0-19061 GCF_016835505.1 Polypterus senegalus
TTTTATTTATTTCAGTGTGATAATAATAGTATTTAACGTAACAACTTATTTATTCATTGTGCATCACAATGAATTCTCTGTTTCTTAACAAAGAATTACAGTGTATATATTACTGCTCTGAATATCAGAATATTTAGTTCTATATTGATAGAGAATCTATGTGCAAACCCAGGATTTACTATAGCAGGCACTTTATATGAACATTAGTAGACTCGGAAGTGTAATTTTTATTTTGGTTTTATGGGATACATTGTGTTTAGCTCAGTGATCATTCCTCCAGATTATTTTTAGGTGAATAAAGCATTTTTTCTGATATATGTTTTTAATTTTTAATTCTGGGTTATTGTGGTAAATATATTTAAGATGCTGTCACCCTGCATTATATAACAATCAAATGTTTAATCGGGCATCTTTACATTCACACAACTGGGCATCATGGCTGTAGCTGAAAAGGCTATAATGAATGTTTGGAAATAAGCAATGGTAGACATAGTTTATATTTCAGTCATTTAGCAATATGTTTTTATTTTAGAAATGTATTGAATTAGCACCTATTTAAAAGTGTATTTCTGAGCAATCATTTCCAGTATACAAACATAACTGTAAATGCTGAGCCCTTCAAAGAAACTGGTTATTTCAGTAATCATATCCAGTTATGGAAATTATAAGTTTGCCATAAGCAAAATAGATCTGTCATGTCTCTTTTGATAATTTATGCAGACGTACTATATGGCTGTTGTACATGAGTGTACAATTGGCTATACTGTTTATCATTTCTCAAACTGCCTATCAATAACTTTATTTTAGAGTTCAGGTTTTATTTAATAAGAAAAAGAAATTATTCTTTTTTTCTCATTTGATGTACAGACGGGACTTGACATTTTCTCTCAGCAACAGTTCTTGTTAATTTATAAATACATTGTCAGCAGTCTCCATAACTCACTGCACTACAGGAGCATGTGTCAGGGATGCAAGGCTGACGGTTGCTTCTGGTAAATTCTCCAAACACACAAATACTTCATTGTCAAAGCATAGTTCCCAGAAGAAATTTGGAATGCCAGGCTAAGCAAAGTTCGGGCTCATTAAAGAGGAAATGAACATTTGTGTTCTTTGTGAAATGCACAGGGGAAACAGGGATTTTGAGTTTAGCAGAGACAGAAAAGGAATTTACCACTCGCAGTGTTTAAATACCCACATTAGAAAATTAAACAGCCTTTTAAAAGTGAGCTCCTGGTGATAATGACAGTTATATAGCTGCAGGAGTGCTGTTTTAGTTTTCTAGCATCTCATTCAGGGAGAAACGCACCAGAATATTCTCCACAAGAGATTTCAATATCTTATACAGTAATATAGACAAAGGAGAAATGATATTATCCTAATCACTTGTGTTTTAAAAAAAAAAGAGAGCCTAGAAAAATATGTTTTAAACTTTTATAACAGCTGTCTTTTTTTAATTAGCAAAGGCATAAATAATTGTCTGTTTCATATCAGAGGACAATGTTTAAAGGTATCTGTATTCAACCTCCAAAAATCCAAACTTCAAAAAGTACAAAGTTGCCTAAATTCTACAAATATTTCAAAAGTCATACTTCTAACAAGTTGAAGACCATTTCCAAGCAATTTCTCACAGCCAATGGCAGTTAACAAAATGTACAATTATAGTATATTCTCACAAGTTATGTCTTATGAGAATGTTTTTGCAGTTACACACCCATTCAGTTTTGATAGACTTAAAACAAAAGGTAGAAGTACACAAATTTGACATTGTAGTGGCTATTTTGTAGTTAAAAAAGTGTTTTTTTATTATTATGATTCTTATTATTCAATTAAGTTTAATTCAGTTTATTTCTGTATAGTGTTCTGAACTGAGTGCTGCCCAGAATACTGTAACAAGTTCAAAGATAAATGCATGAAATTGTTACAGTATCCTGTAACAGGTAATGAATACACATAAGGACACAGATTAGTTTAAAAGCACAGGAGCTTAAAACACTTAAACCAAACTGTTTAACAAATGGGGTCTAAGGATGTTTGTCCATCAACATAATTGTTCAGTTGATGAAGAAAGACAGGTTAACAAAAACTGTAGTCAGCAACATCACTGAAGAAAATAAACCTCTGGGTGGCCCATAGCCACCTATCATAGAGACAGTGAGAATTCTAGAGAGATCTTGGCTGGCCTCCTCCTCCTGGGCATTCTACAGTGGAGTTTGTGCTGGACCATCCAATCTGATAAAAGAATATTTCTCTCCTTTAATTCCAAGGCATCTAATATCACAGTTGTCTATTAAATGACAATAAAACTGCTTGGAAATATAGAAGTGGCACCAAGTGGCACAGCAAGATACAAGGAAGAGGAACAGAACAGAGGAGAGATAATAATGGTTCATAATTATTGTTTTGTACTTATATTTTATACAAATGACTAACGGACAGAGATGCATTAAGCACAGGTAATAAGCAGCTCTGAACAGGGTATGCTAGACTAAAGTAGTGAGTCTTCAACCTGAATTTAAAAGGTGAGACAGAACTTGCACATCTTATTTAAGCAGGTGGATTATATAAGACCTCTCCCTCAGTGTAACGTCTTGTGCTTTAATAGAAGAACTTTTAAAGTATTAATTAATGGACTGTGGACATTTTCATTCTTGTTCTAGATTTAATAACGTGTTCCTCATTATACCTTGTCTGTCTCCTCACTTGCTGCTGGTCCATCTCAGTTTATGACTATCGATGTCCGGGAGCAGCGTGAGTGTGCCAGCTGCAGGAAACCGGGGCATTGCACTGCAATGCTTAACTAAATTTATTTTGATTTGTTATTCAGACATTAAATTGGTGAAAACGTGCTTCAAGTATATTTTTGGAAGGTAGGCATTTTTAATATATAGAACATTAAGTAGTGTTTAATCATGTTAATAGTTCAAAGGCCACAAAGGTGCCAACTAACCTTCACATACACTTTTATTAAATGATAACCTTGCCATATTCATTTACTGGTAATGACTAAGCATTACCATGTGATGGAGTGTTGTTCCTGCATTATGCCAGATGCTATTGGGATAGGCTAAAGCAAGCTCCAACTATACAGTATTATGTGCATTACACAGGTTCAAAATGGTTGGGTGGAATAAGCAATAATCCATATTTTTCTCATGTTTAGTTTAAAACAATTTGTTTGTATTGCCTTGTTACAATGTCACTGCACATTACTCTCCTTGATTTCACTCTGTTGATAATCTTCACTTTATGCAAAATATTTGGCAATATAGTGCAAAGTTAAGAATTGGTTAACAGTGCTTGTATGTGTTTAGGACTACAGTTACAGTATTGCCTGACCAGATCAGAAACTATAAATTAAGGTTAGATAGAAAGGAAGCTTTAGCAGTCTTATGGTACTTTTGAGGTTTCAAGTGGCATCTGAGTGTCTATGGTTTTAAATTTTTTTTTATTTGATAATACTTTTGGACCACACTTCTTAAATCCTCCCTTCATGCTATAATCCCAAATGTTATGACAATATTGAATACATCGCTTCACACTGGATTTGTGCCTGCCACTTTTAAAATCGCTTTTGTAACCACAATGTTAAAAAAGTCTGGTGCGGACAATCTTAATTTTCTGCGTATTTCTCACTTAACTTTTCTGTCACAGATTCTTGAGTGTGTTGCACCCACTCAACTCACCAATTACTTAACTTTTAATAATTTGATTGAACCTTTTCAGTCTAGATTTCAAGACTCGGCACAGCTGTGAAACTGAACTGATCTCATCAGACCTTCTAATGCAAGCAATGTTGGTGTCATATTTGATTTCTCCCTTTCTTATTCTGCCCACATAAATCACATTAAGAAATTTCCTACTTTCACCTCCTTAACATATCCCATGTTCACTCATTTCTCTCCTTTTCTAATGCTGAGAAACTTGTCCATGCTTTTATCACATCCTGCATTGATTATTGTAACTTCCTACTGATAGGTGCCGCTTGTAATCTTATATCCCAGTTCCAGTTGATTTAAAACCCCTGTTGCAAGAGTCCTAACATGGACCAGCAATGGTGAGCAAATAACACCCATCCTGCTTCACCTCCACTGGCTCCCTGTGTCTTACAGTATGAATATAAAATTCTCTATTATTAACCTACAAAGCTTTAAATGGCCTGGCACCAGACTACATCACTGACTTTGTCCATCACTATGTTCCTGTTTGCGTACTAAGGTCATCTTATTCTGGCAATCTTGTTGTCCTGACAGGGCCTTGACTTTGGAATGACCTCCCAAAATTAATGAGGTCAGCCGACTCAACTGATTTAAAAAAAAAACTTAAAACTCATCTGTTCAGGAAGTCTTTTAACTTAAACTGACATTCTAGCCCCACTTTCAGTCTTCCTCTCTGTCCAGCTGCTCAGTATATTTTGTGTGTGTGTTAAATAATAAATTATGTTTTTGCTAGGCTTTTCTTTTAGTACTAAATTTGGTATTTTACTCTGGTTGATTATCTTTTATTGTACTTAATGCTTTGCATGTCTTGCATCAATCAATTTTTGTGTTCTATTCAGGAAACATTTGCATCTAATGTTACATATACCTGCTGTTTCTTTATGAGACTCTGTGAAGCACGTTGAGCATGGGAAAGGTGCTATATAAATATAAATCTATTAATTATTATCATTATTTTTATTTATGCCTGGTTTTTATATTTTATCTATCTTAACTTAGCCTTTTTTGACAAACATTAAAAATTTAGCTTTTGATTAAATCATTTTAAACTAAGAGTCTCGATCCACTGTACTAATTCCATTCATAATCTTAAATGTTTCAATCATGTGTCTTCTTAAGCTCAACTCTTTTAATTATTCTTCATAATTAATTTCCCTGTAGCCCTGGAATGAGCCTAGTCACTCTTCTCTGGACCTTTTCTAGTGCTGCAATGTCCTTTTCGTAGCCTGGAGACCAAAACTGCACAAAGTACTCCAGATGGGGCCTCACCAGTGCATTATAAAGCCTCAACATACCCTTCCTGGACTTATAATCTACTGTTTGTGCTATATAACCTAAACACATACAGGTACATTGCACAGCTGCACTATCTCCTTAATAATACTGAAAAATCTTGGGGACTTAAAGTTCTCTCATCAGATGTTGGACAGTTATATTAAATAACTTAAGGAACTCTTTATCTGTTTTTAACAAATAAATAGATACAAATTTGCCCCAATGCAATAATCAAGACAGGTGCTACTTGTACAGGAGATAATTTAAACTGCTCAGGTGGTAGGTCTTTTGCTTTCAGTCTAACATCTTGTCAGGCTTAACAGAACACAGTGCATGCTGGGGAAGTTGAAACACAAAACAGGAATTTAGAGTTTTTTTTATTATTATTTTATATTTTTGCTTACTAAGCTTGAAATA
Organism: Polypterus senegalus; assembly: GCF_016835505.1. NCBI lineage: Eukaryota > Metazoa > Chordata > Cladistia > Polypteriformes > Polypteridae > Polypterus > Polypterus senegalus. Next base: position 5,409 of record NW_024379910.1, read on the forward strand.
TTCAAAAAACTAACCTTGAGCTTGTGGACGAAACTCAGACCCGACAGCAGGTGCGGTTATAAAGCAGCTTTATTTTCAGAGTCACGGTGAGAAGAGTTTCAGAAAAGCAGACAATCAAATATACATGACAGAGTCAGGGCTCTTCTGAACCCCGTCTGTTGGGTGAGGTCCAGTTTTATACCCTAGAATGCGTGATTTAATATCATTATAAAATGTAACAGTCAACACTTTATTATACACAATCCTTGAGCCCCTTCAACGCCTCTTATGCAACTTGATTTCTTGGCCCCTTTTGTTATGGCGTTCAGATGTAAGCTAAGGGAAAACGTGATAAGGCAGACTCATGTGTGGAATGCTCAGACCTTCAGTCCTTTGCACAAATATTTTTCTGTTTGCTAAAACAAAGCATGCTATTACATGGTTTTGTAAAGCTTACTTCTCAGACATGAATTAGTATAAGGGAACGAAGAGAATATTCGTCTTCCACATTCCCCCTTTTTTAGCAAACAAAAAATATTTGATCAGGGAGAGATGAGTAGGAAAGGGTAGGAGAGGGGGATGGAGTGGAGTGGGCGGAGGAGTGTGGGGTGGCTGTGCTGATCTGAAGCATTTTTTCTTTGTGTAAAAAGTAAGCCTTTGCCATAGAGGCGGTAAAATACTTGGATACAATGTATCTTATCAAAGGAACAATACAGCAAGCTACAAGCATGGTCGACACATGGAAGGCAGTTAAAGGGAAAAGTCGGAAAGGCATAACAAATTGTATTAAAGCAGAAGTGCCAGTCCAGTCAGGTGGAAGGATGTCAAGCAATTTAGACCTATGGCACATTCACCAAATATCAGTATTCTGAGTAATCAGAAAAATTGATAATTTGGAAGCTAAAGAGGAAGAATTAATCGGAAAAGTTTGGAAACAAAAAGAGGATGGGATATTACCAACATTTGTGCCACGAGAGGAAGTGAGGTTTCTAAAAAAACAGGTATAAATACCTTCATCAGGCTGGAATATCGGGGAGTCATGGGAAGAGTAGGGGGAAAAAGAAGGGAAAGTGTAATGTAATTAGAGTCGATTGGAATAGAGGAAGAGATAAAAAGGGCAAGTAGGCAAGGAAGGCCAGTAGGATCAGATATGTTAGAAAGAGGAAAAGGGACAGTGGCCAAATGTGGCCTAGCTGTAGCACATGCATAGCAATCAGATTGATTCACTTGTCTAGACGAATATAATACCCATTGCAGCCAACGGTTCTGATCACCATACCCAATTTCAATCGAAAAGTGGAAGAAAAGGTGGAAATATTCATGACCTTGACAGGGGGAGGGTTTGGACCAGGGGTAGGAGAGAGAGGTGTGTGTGGGGAAATGGGAGGTGTTAGTAACAGGGTTCTCAACCTTAATTTGAAATCTCCCTAGAGGATCTATTCCAGATACATATGCCCCTAAAATACAGGTTCCTGAATCATGTAAAGAAGGGTTCTTCAGAGTAATGATCAAAGAGTTTCAATGGTATTCGGCACATTCATGAGGGGCATGTCCTTTTATAATAGAAAACGATATTTCAGACCATACTTCTGGGCCTTATAGGGTTGATAAACCCCAGTCATCAGTTCCAGTATTAGCCAAAACCCAGTCCCACATGTCACAGTTACTTCGAATCCAGAGTTTGTAACAGTTACACACACATATTTGTCAGACCAGTTCCACTGGATTTGTCGATCAGTCCCACAGTCAATAATAGAACAGAAATCCACCTGAACTGATGTGGTGATTCCGAAAGGAAAAGTCAAGGTGACCAGAGCAGTCGACAAGGGGATGGAAAGACATAGTAGGACCACAATCAAGGGTGCCATCTTTTGCAATGTGAGATGTGAATCCAAGCAGGCAGTCCCTCAACTTTAACAGCGTGTGGTGTCTACAGCAGAACTTGGAACGGTCCTCTCCACTGAGGGTGATGCCAATGTTTCCTTCGAGTATCTCTAGCCAGAATCCAGGTTCCTAATGGAATCGGGGAGTCCTTTGATGGAGGACTAGTTCTCCAGGCCTGATTCACCTGCTCGTGGACTTCCTTCAGAGAAGCTCGGAGACCTGTAAGACTGGAAAGAAGATCATTGTCCACAGTATGCAGTGTAACATTACCTATGACCATGCCGACTGGCATGGGCCATCCGGTCAGAATTTCGAATGGCGACAGCCCTAACTGCCGATGTGTTCTTCCCCTTAATCCCATCAAGGCCAGAGGCAGAGCATCAGGCCAAGTTAAATTTGTTTGCTCACAGATTTTAGCCAATTTAGATTTGCAAGGTACCATTGCATCGTTCCACAATACCTCCACTCTGGGGGTGGTATTTGCAATAATGATGCACATTTATCTGGAGCCAGGTGGTTAATTCATTTATAATGGAATTTAGTGGGTGCCATTATCAGTTTGTAATTTCTGCGGTGTGCCCCATCTAGGAATGATTTCCTTTATCAAAGCTTTTGCCACAGGTTTGGCATCTGCATGTTTGGAAGGGAAAGCTTCCACCCATCGGGAGAACACATCAACAATTACTAAACAGTATCGGTACCCTTTGATGGTGTTAATTCAATGAAGTCCATTTGAAGGTGTTTGAATGGACCCGTTAGGTGTAATGGCGGGACTTACCTGGGTGCCCTTTCCTACATTAAACTTTTGACATAATGCACAGCACCTGCAGAACTGCTCTGCATATGTAGAGAAACCTACAGCTTCCCAATGTTTTTCAACATCTTGAACCATGGTGTTCTTTCCAGCATGGTCTAAGCCATGGGCGATTTTTCCATACCTGGGAAAGAAGCTTTTGGGAGGAAAGGTTTGTTAGTTTGCTTATGGGTCCAGACTCCATCAGAGAGGGACCCTTCTTTGGACCATTTTCTCTTTCTGTGTCCGTGGCTGCACTCTGTAAAGAAATAATTTGATTATCAGTGTCCTGGTCATTTCTCTGTTGGAATAAAGAGATTGGTGTGTTATTATACGCAGCCCGTTTAGCAAAATGATCAGCTAATTTGTTTCCTTTGCTGACAGGATCCTGTTTTCCTGTGTGAGCTTGACATTTAACGATCGCTAGCTTTGATGGTTTCGTTATGGCCTCTAAGAGGGATTCTTTTAGTTTTTGATGCTGAATGGGCTTGCCAGTACTGGTCTTGAATCCCTGAGTTTCCATAATGCCCCATGATCATGGCAGACTCCAAAAGCATATCTAGAATCAGTATAGATAGTTACAATTTTTCCCTCTGACAACTGACAAGCTCAGGTGAGAGCTATCAACTCAGCTGCCTGCGCTTAAACTTGAAGAAATTTGGTTGTTTCCTGTAGGTCTGGTCTAGGTTTTATAACCTTAGTTATTTCATCATGACAGTTGTGGGGTTCCCCTTGATTTTCAGTTGGAAGCAATGTAGCTGGATTTAAGGTGGAGCACCTTTCTATGGTAACGTTTGACAACGAACAGAGTACATTTTGATAGTGTATTGCCCTAGCAGTAATGAGATGTGATGTTTTAACCTGTACTAAAATGGAGTGTATGGCGTGAGGCACTTTTACCACTAGGGGGCTCATGAGCACTATATCTGTACTGGCTAGCACGGCCTCTGTTGTGGCTGCTACAGCTCTGAGACAGGTTGGATGTCCCACAGCCACTGGATCCAATTTTTTCAAAAAATAGGCTAAGCCTTTGTTTTTTCTCCATGGAGTTGTGTAAAAAATGCATTCATATATCCCCCCTTTTCGTCCACAAACAGAGTGAATGGACGAGATAGTCAACAGTCCCAACGCATGCGCAAACAGTTTTTTTTTTTTTAAGTTACATAGAGCCTTCCCAGCTTGATCTTTCCATGCCACCTGACCAGAAAGGGTTAGATCAGGGGTGACCGCTAAAGTCTGCAAAAGCTGTGCTCTTTCATTGAAGTTTAAAATCCATTGCCGCAGTATCCTATAATGCCTAATACAGACACAACCTGTTGCTTTGTAACAGGTCTTGGTCTAGGAAGATTTTGAATGGTGTTTATACGGTCGCTAGAGAGAGAGAGCTCTTGTTTCACAAGAAATGTCATGACCTGAATATTTCACAGTTGTTTGAATTAACTGCAGTTTTGTTTTAGAAACTTTGTGGCCATTTTCTGCTAAATAATAACAATTGCTGAGTATCCCGTGCACAATCTGCTTTAGTAGTACTAGATAGATAGATAGATAGATAGATAGATAGATAGATAGATAGATAGATAGATAGATAGATAGATAGATAGATAGATAGAACACAACATTCCACATACTGTATCAATACACTGTCTTTTTCCGGCCAAAAGCCTTTTAAATTTTGAGCAAGAGCTTGTCCAAATACACAAGGGCTACAATATATCCCTGAGGCATAACGGTCCATGTCCAACGGCGGTTTTGGAAAGTAAAGGCAAACCAGAATTGAGAGTCGGGGTGCAAAGGAATACAACAATAAGCGTTAGCAAAGTCAATAACAGAGAAATAACAGGCGGACGAGGGTATCGTAGAAAGAATAGTGGAAGGATTAGTAACAATAGGTGCCCTAGGAAAAACTGCAGAATTAACGTGTCGAAGATCTTGAACAAAAACGCCATGAACCGTCAGCCTTTTAAACAGGTAAAACGGGGAGTTGACTGGAGAGTGTTTAATTTGAATGATTGCTCCACGTTTCACGAGATCGGAATGTACGGCGGAGATGCCAGCCTCTGCTGCTGGAGATAGAGGATACTGGGAGCGATGTGGGCAGAAGGAGGATTTTGGGTAAATCACCAGTGGCTCACAGTGTGCTATCCTTCCATAATCATTTTTCCCCTGGGACCTCAGTGCATCGGGAAGTGAGGAAAGCCAAGAGGAGAGATGGTTTGCAATGAAAAAGCAGAAAGGGAAGGACGGCACAATGCACGATATACTAAAAATCATTTTGAAGCACAACTTTAGTTATCAAATGATCTGAGGCATCAAAGATACCCGAAGCAACATGTAGCCAGTCCGTCCTATTGAGACATTGTCCCACCCATTCCCCAATTTCAACTCAGTGAACGGTGCTAGAATTGGCTAAAGAAAACATGGGGAACCGAACCTCCTAAATAAAAACGCTTTGTGAATATGTGAGTGCACTGACAGCAGCAGCTTTGTTGGATGAGAAAAAAATGCAAGGGATATGGAGGGTCTCTGGGCTAGTACCTGAAAAGAGAAAAGATTCTAACCAAGGTGTGTCCACTTCAGAAGGGAAGTACTGGGCAGTGCAGTGGAGGGTGTTGGGGACTTGCAAGTGGGGAAAAGACATGAAGGAAAAGAGTGTAGGGCTTTAAGGAGAATGGTGTGTGAGGAGATGTTCAGGGTCCAAGCTGCAAAAGAGGGCTTAGTGTGGGGGAGGTTTGGCACAGGAATTTAGGAATAGAACAGTGAAACCCTCGTTGGTTAGAGAAATAGAGAGGGAGAGCTTAGTCATCATCCCTTCCTAACAGATTAACAGGGCAGAGCTGATTTAATAAAAAAATCCGGTGCATCAAAGTGGAACCACTGGAATGGAGCTGAACTCGAAGAGGTTTAGACACCAGTAAAAAATGTGGTTGTCCAGAAGCACTAAGAACAGTCAGTGTATCGTTCGAGGCAGACTAGAAAAGCAGTTTCAGTGCCATTCACCAGCAAAGTCAATAAAGGATCTGTGTCCGCATGGCAAGTGAGCAAAGGCAACTGAAAAGAGTGGCTGGGGTCCCTGTGAAAGGAATATCCTCAGGTTCAGGTAAGGAAGGCGGGGGAGGAAGCTGATGTGGGCAATTGCGGCAGAAGTGTCCCATCGTAACAGGCAAGATGTAGGTGCTTGATCTGAGGAGAGAGGCGGCTGAGCAGACGAAGAATTCGGATTAGGAAGTAAAATCCACGACCTCTCCCCGGCGCCCCTGTTCTCGAAAAATCCACGTCTTTCACGTCCTCGCCCCTGCCTGAGGCAGCTCCACCTGCATAATAATTCATTTGTGCCGCGATTAACTTGGTCTGAGTGTCTGACTCTTTTTGTTTAGTCTGTCGTTCAGCATGCTCCGCGTGTCTTTAAACTTCATCAAAAGTGGCACTTTCTCATCCAAATACAGGACGTGCGTACTTTATTTTGAATATCACTTCTGAGTCCTGACACAAAAGGAGGAACCGCTGCCTTGTTACGGTCATCTGGGCTGTCTAAGCCAGAATGGTTTGTCAACAAGTCCTGAATGCGGTGTGCCCATTCATCTACCGTCTCATCTTTCTTTTGTTTGGCAGCTGAAAAAGGTAGTCAGTGCCCTTTTTATATTTTGCAGCTATTGCAGTTTTCACGGGTTCCCATTAGGCAAGGAAAAGACCCTCATTATTTTGTCCACGAGGAAATGCCTCATTCCACTGCACTCTATTATGCTGCCCATGATTGACAGTAGCTCAAATGGTGCCCATCTTTCTGCGTAGCACTTGGGTGCACTCGGCTGCACTGGGTTTGTACATATTATCTAGCTGCTGCACCTGTTCCACAAACTTCACCCCCCGCGATTACCTTAGGATCAGGCAATTCGGACACTACGTCTTTCAGCTCTTGAATATCTCAGTTACGATGTATCATTACAGTAGTGGGGTTAGCATTTTCTGGGGATTGTGTGGGATCGTGTCGGGGGTCAGGAACCTCAATTAAAGGGCATGAAAATGTGGGTGCTAAAGGTTTAGGGGACTTAAACGGGGTAAGGTTTTCAGGGGACTTATCTCTGAGGGTCTTGCTTCTAGCACGTGAAATGGAGGGCTTTTATGTAAGTTAGAAGAGCCTCCCATAGCCCCTAACAAGTGGCCGTCAGTCTCATCATCAGGATCTGTAAGTTAGAAGGGGTCGCATTGATATTGTTCATCAAAGAAATCATCAGTAACTGGGGCATCGGTAACCACAGGAGCCGTTGGGGCAATGATTGAATGTGGCAGTGGAAGGGGTTGTGGGTAAAGTGTTGGGGAAGAGAGCATGGGATATAAAGGGTCTTTTTTATCACTCCTTTTCCTCCTTCCTTCAGACTGGGGTCCCGTATCAGCCTACACTTTCTGTAAAGCTATAAGCAGCTCTTCTTTTTCCTTTCTATTCTTAAGTTCAGCAACTAAAAGCTCATTCCGTTTCTGTGCTGCTTCCAACGTACCGTCTTTAATAACCAATTCCCATCTGTCATAAATATCCAGGACCCCGATCCCGACAGCGCACTAGGAGCCTGGCGATCCCCCGAAAATAATCCTTCTAACGTTAGGTATTTTAGGGGGACTGTTTGACTGGCTACTGATTGTTTTTCCCATAGTGAGTGGCAGGATCTCAGCAGAAAGTGACTCAGCCCTCGATAAACCCCGTTCCACCCGCCGTCCGCTCCTATTCCCGGATTACAGCTTCAGGTGACTTCGTGTCCGTTTATTCGCATCAGCAGAATCCTACATCAATACGCCCCGTGGAGTCCAGGATATGGAGGTTTTTACCCCGATCCCTTCATCAGACGGTTTTGTATGCGTCAATCTGCCAGGGTATTGTCTCTGTCACCTTAGCAACCCGTTGAAACAAGAGTATGACCAGACAGTGGATGAAAAACTCGACCTCCCGTTTATTTAGACACACATTCTCTAAATATGCCCTTTCACCCCCGTTCCTCAAATTATTATAGGAGCGTGCCACTCACCCCTTTTCTAATCCTTTCCACAGGGGTGACTAGCTAACATTCACACTGTGCCGTTTTCCGTAGGGTCCCAAAGCCACTTTCCGTGAGCCCCTAGAACCCTCCTATGTATTTTCCATACAGTATGCTTTCTTATTCTTTATTTTGCATATGCATTTTATTCCTTTTCCTTCTATATTCGTATTACTTCCAGCACACCAGTCAAACTAACAGGAATCCCCCGATCTACTCACCGTGACTCCATCCACCTGCATGGAAATGCCCGTCAAGTCGCGGCCTCAGATCGGCTAGGAGGTGGTCAGGGACTCCCACGCAGGAAACGCCAAGGCAGGCCAATCCTACATTTACCGAAGCTGGACCTGACCCGGCCGGAATCGGCTGCACCACGGTCATCTGGACGATCCTGCACGAGGAGCCGTCTGCCGTCTCCTGCCCCACGTTGGGTGCCAAAAATGTGGACGAAACTCAGACCTGACAGCAGGTGCGGTTATAAAGCAGCTTTATTTTCAGAGTCACGGTGAGAAGAGTTTCAGAAAAGCAGACAATCAAATATACAGTACATGACAGCGTCAGGGCTCTTCTGAACCCCGTCTGTTGGGTGGGGTCCAGTTTTATACCCCTAGAATGCGTGATTTAATATCATTATAAAATGTAACAGTCAACACTTTATTATACACAATCCTTGAGCCCCTTCAACGCCCCTTATGCAACTTGATTTCTTGGCCCCTTTTGTTATGGCATTCAGATGTAAGCTAAGGGAAAACGTGATAAGGCAGACTTATGTGTGGAATGCTCAGACCTTGAGTCCTTTGCACAAATATTTTTCTGTTTGCTAAAACAAAGCATGCTTTTACATGGTTTTGTAAAGCTTACTTCTCAGACATGAATTAGTACAAGGGAACGAAGAGAACATTCGTCTTCCACAAGCTTCTCATAACAATATTTAAAGCATTTTCAGTGCTGTGAGAAACTGCAAAAGATAATGTCAGTATTTTCTGGTAACACAGTGTTTTTTTACTCATTTTTGGGTAAGAAGTGGGGAGTTCCCTATATTACTTCTGTTTGGACTCAAAGGAAATTTAAAACACCTAGGTTGTATGAATATTTCTATTGCCATATAATTGCTGATAGTAGTTTTGATGGAAATTAGGTTTATTTTCAAATAAAAACTTAAAAGTCAATGCCTTGGTCTATGTTACAAGCAGAGCGCTATATTGTCCATTCCTTATCTAGTTGCTGTCCCTTGGGCCTCAAGAGGATCCTTATGAGAAGCCTTCTGTTAGTGGTAGAACTGGATTGAAGTAAAGGTTTTGAAATAAAGACAGTCCTAGTCAGTAAGCTGTCTGGCATTAGAGGTCCCCAGGGTTGAATATGCAGGGTATAATATGGACAATGAGACAAGTAAAGGATTACAAGTACAGTAATCCCTCCTCGATCGCGGGGGTTGCGTTCCAGACCCCCTCGCGATAGGTGAAAATTCACGAAGTAGTAACCATATGTTTGTCTGGTTATTTTTATATATTTTATGGAGCAGTGGGTGGGCATCCAGGGTATAGCACTAGAGTGGTTCAGGTCCTATTTGGCTGAGCGAACCTTTTGTGTTAGTCTTGGTGACTATGTGTCCTCTTCCACTCCTCTCTTGTGTGGTGTCCCACAAGGCTCAGTTTTAGGCCCCCTCCTTTTTTCTTTGTATTTGCTCCCTCTTGGTTTTATACTTAGAAAACATGGTGTTGGGTTCTACTTTTATGCGGATGACTGTCAGATCTATGTTCCTCTAAAGAGAAAAGGCACATTTTCTGTACAGCTGGATGGCTTCTAATTTCTTAAAATTCAATGAAAAAAAGACTGAGATGATCATTTTTGGTGGCCCCACTGAGACCCCTAAAGTGTATTTAAGTTCCTTGGCCGAGTACAATAAGCCAATTGTCACAAATCTTGGGGTCAAGGTGGATGCTGATCTTAAGTTTGATAGCCAGATTAAGTCGGTCATTAAATCAAGCTTTTCCAGTTGAGACAGTTGGCTAAAATAAAGCCAATTCTTTCCCGCACCATTTTGAAACAGTAATCCATGCCTTTGTTACTACTCGGCTGGACTACTGTAATGCACTTTATGTAGGAGTCAGTGCCTCATTGATTACTCATCTCCAGAGGGTCCAAAATGCTGCTGCTCGTCTTTTAACTGGCACTCGGAAATTTGAGCACATTTCCCCTGTTTTAGTTACACTTCACTGGTTGCCCGTTTCTTTTAGGATCTATTTTAAAATTCTTTTATTTGCTTTTAAAGCTCTTCATGGCCTTGCCCCACCCTATCTCTGAGCTCCTACAGCCTTATTCACCCACTCGCTCTCTCAGGTCAGCTGATCAGCTGCTCCTGAATGTACCAAGGACTAAGCGTAAACTTAGAGGAGACCGTGCTTTTGCTGTAGCAGCTCCCAAGCTATGGAATGATTTGCCTCTAGAGATTAGACAGGCCTCTTCTCTGTCTGTTTTTAAATCTCTTTTAAAAACCCATCTCTTTACCCTGGCCTTTGATACCTTGTGAGAAGTTCGTTTTAGCTCATTTTACTTTTGTTGTTTTTAGCTGATTTTATTCCATTTTATATTGTTTTATCGTAGGGCTGTTTTATTTATGTATTATACTATATTCTTATTTATGTGCAAAAATTTTGTGTTGTTTTACCTATCAACTATTTATTGTACAGCACTTTGGTCCTGTGCTGGTTGTTTTAAAGTGCTTTATAAATAAAATTGGATTGGAAAATTGGATATTTTAAGCCCTTATAAACTCTCCCACACTGTTTATAAATATTCCCTGCACAGTTATACAGCATAATCCATTTGTATTCTCTGAGATATTAGGTAAGATTCATTGAAATTATGTATGTAAACACACTGTTTATATACAGTAAAACCTAAATATTATTTTAAAGATATCGAGTGTCTCCGATATCACGTTACAGCCATTACGATAGACAGGCCACCAGCAATAAATACGTACAATGCAAGAAAAATTGTATGCAGTAAATGTGTGTACAGTGACACTAAATGTACGTACATGTACTAAGTACTGTAAGTAGAAAATTAATTATGGTTACTCACCAACAATGACACGATGATTTGTCCGATAATGATAAGTTTAATTTTACTGCACAACAAAGGAGTAAAATTTTACTGCACAACAAAGGACTCCTCCTTGAACCGTCACCTTATCGTAGTGGAGGGGGATTGCGTGTCCCAATGACCCTAGGAGCTATGTTGTCCGGGGCTTTATGCCCCTGGTAGGGCCACCCAAGGCAAACTGGTCCTAGGTGAGGGATGAGACAAAGAGCGGTTCAATAAACCTCTGATGAAGAACAAAAACCTTGGACGACGTTTTCCCTTGCCCGGACGTGGGTCACCAGGGTCCCCCTCTGGAGCCAGGCCTGGAGGTGGGGCTCGATGGCGAGCGCCTGGTGGCCGGGCACAGCCCGAAGAGGTAACGTGGGTCTTCCTCCCCATGGGCTCACCACCTATGGGAGGGGCCAAGGAGGTTGGGTGCAGTGTGAGTTGGGTGGTGGCCGAAGGCGGGACCTTGGCGGTCTGATCCTCGGCTACAGAAACTGGCTCTTGGGACGTGGAATGTCACCTCTCTGAAGGGGAAGGAGCCTGAGCTAGTGCGCGAGGTGAGAGGTTCCGCTAGATATAGTCGGACTCACCTCGGCGCACAGCTTGGACTCTGGAACCAATCTCCTTGAGAGGGGCTGGACTCTCTACCACTCTGGTGTTGCCCCCGGTGAGAGGCGCGAGCAGGTGTGGGCATACTTATTGCCCCCCGACTCGGAGCCTTTGCATTGGGGTTTACCCCGGTGGACGAGAGGGTGGCCTTCCTCCGCCTTCGGGTGGGGGGAAGGGTCCTGACTGTTGTTTGTGCGTATGCGCTGAACAGCAGTTTGGAGTATCCACCCTTTTTGGAGTCTCTGGAGGGGTTGCTAGAGGGCATACCTTCTGGGGATTCCCTCGTTTTGCTGGGAGACTTCAATGCTCAACGTGTGCAATGACAGTGAGACCTGGAAGGGCGTGATTGGGAGGAATGGCCCGATCTGAACCCGAGCGGTGTTTTGTTATTGGACTTCTGTGCTCGTCATGGATTGTCCATAATCTAACACCATGTTCAAGCATAAGGGTGTTCATATGTGCACTTGGCACCAGGACACCCTATGCCTCAGGTCGATGATCGACTTTGTGGTGGTCGGTCGGACTTGCGTGTGAGGATGCCGCAAGCTGAAGAAGGAGTCCTATAGGACTTTTTTGTCCTGTGGGTCTCTGGAGGCAGCTGATAGGTACCGGCAGGCCAAGCGGAACGCGCTTCGGTTGTTGCTGAGGCAAAAACTCGGGCATGGGAGGAGTTTGGAGAGGCCATGGAGAACGACTTTCGGACGGCTTCGAGGAGATTCTGGTCCACCGTCCGCGTCCCAGGAGGGGGAAGCAGTGCAGTGTCAACACCGTATATGGTGGGGATGGTGCGCTGCTGACCTCGACTCGGGACGTTGGGTCGGTGGGAGGAGTACTTCGAAGACCTCCTCAATCCCACTAACATGCCTTCCATGAGGAAGCAGAGCCTGGGGACTCTGAGGCGCTCTCCCATCTCTGGGACTGAAGTCACCGAGGTGGTCAAAAAACTCCTTGGTGGCAGGGCCCCAGGGGTGGATGAGATACCGGAGTTCCTTAAGGCTCTGGATGTTGTAGGACTGTCTTGGTTGACACGTCTCTGCAACATCGCATGGACATCGGGACAGTGCCTCTGGATTGGCAGACCGGGGTGGTGGTCCCTCTTTAAAAAGGGGGACCGGAGGGTGTGTTCCAACTATAGAGGGATCACACTCCTCAGCCTCCCTGGAAAAGTCTATTCGGGGTTCTGGAGAGGAGGATCCGTCAGATAGTCGAACCTCGGATTCAGGAGGAACAGTGTGGTTTTCGTCCTGGTCGCGGAACAGTGGACCAGCTCTTCACCCTTAGCAGAGTCCTGGAGGGTGCATGGGAGTTTGCCCGACCGGTCTACATGTGTTTTGTGGACTTGGGAAAGGCATTCACCGCGTGCCCTCGGGAATCCTGTGGGGGGTGCTCCGGGAGTATGGGGTACCGGAACCCCTGATAAGAGCTGTTCGGTCTCTATATAACCGGTGTCAGATCTTGGTCCGCATTGCTGGCAGTAAGTCGAGCCCGTTTCCAGTGAGAGTTGGACTCCGCCAGGGCTGCCCTTTGTCACCGATTCTGTTCATAACTTTTATGGACAGAATTTCTAGGCGCAGCCAGGGTGTTGAAGGGGTCCGGTTTGGTGGACTCAGGATTGGGTCACTGCTTTTGCAGATGATGTTGTCCTGTTTGCTTCATCAGGCCGTGATCTTCAGCTCTCTCTGGATCGGTTCGCAGCTGAGTGTGAAGCGGCTGGGATGAGAATCAGCACCTCCAAATCCGAGAGCATGGTCCTCAGCCAGAAAAGGGTGGAGTGCCCTCTCAGGGTTGGGGGAGAGATCCTGCCCCAAGTGAAGGAGTTGAAGTATCTCGGGGTCTTGTTCACGAAGTGAGGGAAGAATCGGTGCGCATCCGCAGTGATGCGGGCTCTGCATCAGTCTGTCGTGGTGAAAAAGGAGCTGAGCCGTAAGGCAAAGCTCTGAATTTACCAGTCGATCTACGCTCCTACCCTCACCTATGGTCATGAGCTATGGGTAGTGACCGAAAGAACGAGATCGCGAATACAAGCGGCTGAAATGAGTTTCCTCCGCAGGGTGTCTGGGCTTTCCCTTAAAGATAGGGTGAGAAGCTTAGTCATCCGGGAGGGCTCAGAGTAGAGCCGCTGCTCCTCCGACGAGAGGAGTCAGATGAGGTGGCTCGGGCATCTGATCAGGATGCCTCCCTGGTGAGGTGTTCGAGGCACGCCCAACCGGGAGGAGGCCCCGGGAAGACCCAGGACACGCTGGAGGGACTATGTCTCCCGGCTGGCCTGGG
>NW_024379911.1:0-6669 GCF_016835505.1 Polypterus senegalus
CTGGCATGTCTCACCAATCTCATCTGAACGCCCTCCTAAATTGATCTAGAGTGGTAACTGTAATATTGAGGAGTTTCAGGTAAGGGAGCTGTTATTAAACGATCAAGTGGGCCCTTTACCTGTCGTCCTAAGGCTACCAAAGCAGGCGTAGCACCAGTAGCCTCATGGCTCGCCGATATTAATAGCAAATCGCAATTCCGGGATCTATTTGTCCCAGTCTTGATCGCTATGTCTCCTACATAGGATGCCAACATGGTCTTTAATGTCCAATTTACTCTCTCTGTCAAATTAGTTTGAGGATGGTAGGCCGTAGTCAGTTTCTGCTTTACACCCCATGCCATACACAGTTTCTCCAGTAACTCACTGGTGATCTGGACCATTCTAACTTTATCAGTAGTTATTGTCAATCTACTTTTATATACTTAGATAATTTTTTATTTTTTTATTTTTCTGCACTGTACAATTGCTTTAGCTTGAATTATAGGTGACACTTTAGTTATCGTATGGCAAAAATGCATTTATTACTCATTTACTCTTATGTAACAAGACTTTAGCAAAGGGTTCTTTTGGTATTAGAAACTTTTACAAAACATCAGTAAAGTGGTTATCCATCTATGCAATGTGGACTAATAAAATAACTTCATTTTGGAATGACAGGAATTAGCTTAAGTGAGACATATTTCTATGGTTATTGAATACTTAATAATAAGATCTGGGAATACTTGATATTCATATCTAATTTTACCAATGTATCAAAGGCTCCTAATATGTCAAATTGCACAAAGATTGAAAAATATGCCAAGGTCAAGGTCACTTTATTGTCATCAGTCACTGTGTAGAGGTACATAGTGAGATGAGACAATGTACTGTATCTACATGAGCCCCAGTGCAACACATAGCAACATACAGCAAGGTGCAAGGTACGGCAGAAACAGTACAATAGACAATATACAATAAAATAAAATAAATAGACAAACAGACAATACAACCACATAACAGTATAGTGTAAGATGTAAGCCCTCCTCTGGTCCTTCTGGGCGTCCCGGCTGGGTACCACCCGAGCCACTTGCCACAGTGCCTTATCGCCAGTGAAGATCCGTCGGGCGTAGCGGCCTGTCCCGCGAGGGCAGGTCTCCCATGACGGGAAGCCAACACACTCCACTCCAGGGCCCGGTTCTGCAAAACACAAGTTGGAATGAGACGTTACCCTGATGCCACTACTCGGCGTCCCTTTGTCTCATAGACAGGCAATGCTCCCACTCTGATCGGCACCCGAGTTTGCCCGGTCCCCTTTCCTAAACCTCCATGCCCTCCGTGTTGGGACATCTGGTGGGACCGCAGCGCCCCATCACCTCAGCTGGCTGTGGGGTTTCCCTCTGCCTCGCAGAGGCGGCCCTTCTCTGGGCGTGAGCTCCTAGCATCATGTCCCTTCCTATCGGAGGAACCAGCTCTCTTCCCTTGATTCCTCCACTTTCTCTGGGACGCCATGACGGTTTGGGTCTCCCTATGGAAAAGGTATAGACCCTGTCCTGTCTGCATCCTGATGCGAGCCGGCGTGAGACTGACACTGGCTTGGGGCGTAGGGGCTGGGACCTGTGGCACTCACTAGCCGGCGTCCTGCCCTCTTGCTCTCTCTCCCTTACCATTAGATCAACTCCTGCACGCGTCCACTATTGGGCCAGCTGCTTGATCCGACCACCTACAACACAGTTCTTTTTGATGGGGCCTCCCTTATCCTTTATGGGGCCGGTTCCACCTTACCTGCCCCACGTGTCCCTCTGGCTGCAGAGACTCCTGCGTGATCTGCCCACTGTACTAGTGTCATCATGGGCCATGCCTTCCCCTCCAGCTCCTTCAATCCTCTCACGGAGGACACTTTTCACCTGCAAAAGTGACTCTGCAGGCTGAAGGCTCTCCTCCAGCTAGCGCCAGAGCAGCTGGCAAACACAGAAAGTCAGCTAGCAGTGGTCCGGGTCCTTCCCCACCTCAGGATGGACATTCCTTGGTCCCGCCTCCATCCAATGTGGCCGGTGCCGCATAAGACACACCGCCCAATCCCTTGCCTGTCTCAGGGGAGGGACTTCCAATCCATGGCCATCTTGTCTCCCCTCCTCCTGGTGTGGTGGTGTCGACGGCAGCCTCACGAAGCTGCCGCCCGCATCCCTAACTGCAGCGACTCCTTCTCTGCAGCTTCTCCTGCTGTCACACGCCAGACTAAGCCCCATAGGATCAGCATGCGTCTGCCACCGATGCGGATCTGGGCAGTCTCTGACTGCAACAGAGAATGTAAGTCCGATCCCCCAGGGCCAACCGTCTCGGGGCAGGGGCACTTACCTCCGGGTCCCATCTGTCTGAGGTGCCTACCTCAGCATGGCCTTCCTAGATGCCATGCCGTCCTGGATGTCCTCAGCCATGGAACGCTTGTAGAGGGCTCGCTGCACTCTGGCAACGCTTGTTGTTGTCCTTCGCACCTGGGAGAAAGCGGCCCTTCTGTGGACCAGTGGCCGTCCGTGGTGTGAATCGCTCCCGCAGGCTTTGTGTGTGTGCCGCCTCCCGTGGTGCATATGTGGGCTTACCTGCTGTACCGCACTGCCACAAATTTATTTTTACTGATGGGTCTCCCCGCCTTGAACCAGGCGGAAAGTCCCATCTGGGACGCCATTGTGGGAAACAGCCCAGACACAGGCAGTTAGACATGATTTTATCACCCAACACGTTTATTTACAGTAATAAAGCACACAAACCCTGTGCCGCAGCACCAATCACCCCCAAAGTCCAGGCCTCTTCACAATGCCTCTCTCTGTCTTCTGACCGCCTCCACTCCTCTCCTCCTGAGCTCTGTCCTCTTCCACCCTACTGCAGCCCTCAAATGGAGGGTGCAGCCCTTTATACACACCGGACATGCTCCAGGTGCCTCCCGATTAGCTTCCGCCGCACACTTCAGTGTGGCGGAAGTACCGCTGCACACCCAGAAGCACTCCAGGTGTCCCTGGTCCTTCCCCAAGCACTTCCGGGTGTTGCAGAAGTGCTGAGGGCCAGGGCTCAACAGGCATTGGGGTGCCCCCGGTGATGACCACAGACCCCTATAGGGTTGAGCTTCTAAGCTCCATTCCCGTGGTCCCCAACACAACCAGGGCGATTAAGCCCACTGCGGGTCTGGAAGAGGCATAAGCCCTCCTCTGGTCCTTCTGGGCATCCCAGCTGGGTATCACCCCCAGCCACTCGCCACAATAGGGAAATAATAGATCGTTATTTGAAACACATGCATTTCATGTGAGTTCCGTTTCTACAATGATCTGTGTAAACACATCATTAAAACAGAAAAAATTTTCATATTTTAGTAAAAAATGACAAAATGTAGACATAAACTATATAATGTGTGAAGCCTAATGGCCAAAGATCAAATAAACACTTTCACAAAAGATACAAGGATGATACAACAGCTTCTGTGGCACAGCGGTAAGAATTGCAGACTTGTAATCAAGAGTCCCCCGTTTCGATACTGACTGCCCCGTATATTTACTGTTTTGAGTAGTGAGCTGCTCTTATTTTTAATATTATACAATAAAAACATACATTTGATTGTATGCCTGTAACAGCTGGTGTAAATTTATAGTACTTGTAAAAGTTAGCATTTTTTTATACTTTTATTCTCTCAGTCATGGTCATGATTCAACACCCACCCCCACCCCAGATCTGACGCTGTTAGTTTTTATTTGAAACTGGGAAAAACTGTAGATGTGAGTGATGTTTTGAGACAATGGAACTGGAAATTCTCTGCTCTAGATGGATAAAGCTGGCACACAAATGCTTGTGAATCTGCCTTTATTCGTATCTCATTGTCATTTGATTATCTTTATTCAGTTTTATTGAATGTTCCTGGTTACGCTGAATTAGTATGCAGCTTATGGTCCATGATGTCAAAGTCACACTGACAAAAAACAGAGACATAGGTACAGTATATATGAAACTTGGAATTATTCATTTTATGACCTGTATAGTACATTTCAGAAAACATTGTGGCACTGATGTAACATTATTCATATTCATTCACATACCAACTTGCAGTTGTAATCAGTTATCGCATGTTTTTGTTTTTATGCCCAATCTCCACATTTTTGGTGCATGGTGGTGTTTCTTTTGTACTCTAGGAAATGCAGAGGAAAGAATAGGACAGAGAGGTTAGTTCCGTGCTATATACAATCATCAAATTTAAATGTTAACAGTTCCCACACACCCAAAGACCGTCCTTCCTACATTTACGACATGTGTACCTGTTGGATTTTACATACTTCTCTCTATGCTGTGGTTTCTTATTACACTGAAGGGGCGCCTCACACTGACTGAGTTTGCTTTCCTGGGGGATCTGGCTGTCTTGGAACAGAAGCTTGTCAATGTTGCATCCTCCTTTTCTTTTTTTATTGTCTTTTCTTGTAAGAAGTGACAACAAAGTTCCTCTGCAAGGTGAGCCATGAACACTCTTCTTTCTCAGTGGACCCTGTACATGCCTTGCACAGTACATGTGTGTTGATCGCTGCCTGGTCTAGCTTGTTATAGCACAAACATCCGGCCACCTGCGTGCTCCTGCTCGCACTGAATAAGCTCACGCCTTCTGGTCTATGATGTCAACACAACACTGGAGAAAAAAAAAGAAAGAGACAAATATATGTGACATTTTGAAGAAATCATTTTATGATCTGAATAGTACCAGTTACAAAACATCATCGCACTAGTGCAATATTATTTGAAAACAAACAGCATCAGATCGGGTGTAAATTTATGGTGCTTGTAAAAGTTAGCTTTTTTAAATTTTATTCTCTCAGTCACAATCACGCTCTCTCCCGCCTAACTGATCTGAACCTAACTAACAGCGCCAGCATAAATTTATAGGTGTTGGTGCCGATCCGGACTGGCTGAGGCTTTTAAGTCAAGAAGTCCTAAAACCTAATTTACATGGGGGGGTGTTGAGGCCCAGCTCGCTGTTCTTAGCACAGTCTCTCTGGAATGACAGCGTTGAATGCTGAGCTGAAGTCCATGAACAGAATCCTTATATGAGAGTCTAACTTGTCCAGGTGAGTCAGTGACAGATGAAGTGCAGTGGATATGGCATCATTGATACACCAGCTGGGATGGTAAGCAATGACTGATGTAAGTGCCATGGTATAGTAGTCATTCAGGCAGGTTACAGATAATCTCTTTGGAACTGGGATGATTGTGGTGGCTTTAAAACATGTTGGAACAATTGCCTGTCTTAGGGAGATGTTAAACACATCAATGAGGATGTCAGCCAGCTGGTCTGCACACTCTTTGAGCATCGTCCAGGTATGTTGTCAGGACAAGAAGCTTTACTTGGGTTTACTCTGATTAGAGCTTGTCTCACTGCAGCTATGGTCAGATAGATTAACTCCTCATCTGGTATTCTTGCTGGGACTGGCATGACCCTGGATGGACAGAGAGAGAGAGAGGTTAGGAGCACGCGCTAATACAGCACATTGCCACACCTACCACATGACAAACCAACTCAGGATCTTAGATTGGGACCCGAGTGTAGCCATGCAATGGGTGACACCTCAGCACCACACAAGTTCGGATGGAATGGAACCAGTGTGAGGCTTTTTATGGTGGCCGGAGTGCCAATTCTGCCCCCAACCCACAGGTTTTTCTCTGCAGGTTGGAGGACCGACATGCAGGGGTGGATGCAGGTTAAAGTCCTACTCAGGATGGAGCAATTGTAGGTTAAGGGCCTTGCTCAAGGGTCCAACAGAAGTAGAGTCACTTTTAGGTGTTTATGGGATTTGAACCAGCAACCTTTCGATTGCCAATTCAAATCCCTAGCCTCAGAGCCACCACTAGATGGATGGAATAATTAAACATTGTCACACCCGCGCGCTTAGGAAGCAGTCAACAAGTCCTAAGGTGAGTGAAATAACAAACGATAGGGGTTTGTTTCATGGTACTAATGCCTCTCTCTCTGACCTTTTAGAACTAAAGAAGACAACTGACCATATTCACAATACAAACCAATAATTCAGGAAACGTAAACATCTACCTCCTCATCATTCACTTCACTTCCGGCTCCTGGAGATGACATCACTTCCGGTCCCCCGCTGATGACGCCACTTCTGGCTCCATCCGATGACGTGACTTTCTGGTCCCTTGATGATGACGCCACTTCCGCCCTTGACGGACGCCACTTCCGTCCCTCAATGATGACGGCACTGTTGCTACCCGATCTGCGGTGCCTACCCGATTTTCACGCGACGCATGCGCAGAGCTTTACTATTAAGACCCTGTCCAATCTGTGTTTTTTTACTTTGCGACATGAGTCCACATCCGATTTGTCTTGCACACGCATTTGCATACCTGCTTAATTAAAATTCATTTCATGACGCTGCCCGATTTGTTCTCGCATGTCGAAAGTTTTCACGACACATCACTGGCCACGCTTGACTTGTACTTGCAAGTAATTTTGTGTTGTCATTTAACTCCGCCTGTAAGTGGACTTGTTACTGGAAAAGATGGCAACTTTTGAATTTTATAACGTCATGGAAGATGTGTCGCCTGAAAATTTAACTCCAGTCAATAAAGAGGGAGCGAAATGAAATGCGATGTGTGTCTGTGAACTTTATAATGGCCATATACAGCTTTGTAACTTTAGTCGCAAACTCG
>NW_024379912.1:0-8010 GCF_016835505.1 Polypterus senegalus
GAACTTCCAATGAACTGCACTAACTCAGGCATTTCTGACCCTTGGGATCGATGGTTCATATCCACCTTTGGTCATGGGGCCAAAGGCTAAAATCAGTATTTATTTCTTTGGCAGTAGTATTCATTGTCCTTTTACTTATCGGATGTTGCATTGTTCCTCTTATTCGCTATATAATATCCAAATATTTCACTGCTTCTATAGCCAGGCCTATATGCTACACGAGGAACATATGCTCCAAATTGCCTCTTCAGTTTCGGCTCATCCCTTTCCCCTCTCCTCCTCTTCCCCATCCCTTACCTCTGCCTTCTGAATTTCTTCTTCACTATTTTATCATGCCCAGATTGATAAAAAGGGGAATGTGGAAAATAAAAATCAGTTATTGATCAAATCTGGTGTAGCGTGCAAGGCACGAGTCTGTCTTGACAAGTGCAGCTTCTGTTTTCTGTAACGAACAAGAAGTTACAAGTGCCCAACTGATGACCTTTAAAATTGTGTAACTACTGATCCAAACAAAACTATTGTAAAGATGTAATGTCTTGAAATTCTTTTGCAACTAAAGTCATAAGGTCAAATTTTGCGCTTAGCATTATAAAAGATTTAGGACACCGACACCTAGGCGCAGATGAAGGGCAGGTGTCCTAGGACTGTGCTTCTCTGTCATTCTTACCTTTGCCTGGTGTGTATTAATAAAATATTTTTTACTAATTTTAATTATATCTCTCGTCTTCAGTCACGAGAAACATTAAGAGAAAAGCGCTCACAATATACCACCCTACTAGCACATAGACTTATCTTGCTCAACCGGGAGAATCCCAGCCCTCCTGTTACAAGTCACTGATGTTACATACTATTTGAAATTGGAAAAAATGTAATTCTCACTTACAGGATCTGTTTAAAACTTTTTAAAAAGATGGCAAGATTTAATGAATCAAATCTTAGAATAAGCATTTATATTGGGGGAAAGGACATTCTCCTTTCTTTGTTGTTTTTAAAGATTTGTACATGATGTTGGCTCTCCTCTCTTTCCCTCTGGCAGGGATTGAATTTTGGTTTGTTAAGTTTGACTTGACTGCATGGAATGTTGTTCTCTTCAAATAAAATCAATTAAAAATCCTTTTAAATACATTTCCTACTTTTGCTACTATTGGTTTTACTGTGTTTTTATAATAATATTAATTTTATATTGTTTGATTTGGTCAAGGTATATTGTTGAGAGCACCTGGTGTGGGTGATTGCCATATTCTCACCGGGGTTAGCAGCTGAAGAGATGTCTTCAAAGGAAAGCTGTGTGGTGAGTGGTACAGGTGCAGCTCACCAAAATGATGAACTCCATGATGATATTTTAAAGGTATAGTAATAAGACTATCTGGTGTTGGTGATTGCAAATTCCCAGAGGGATTAGAGCGGAAGGAGAATGCCTCCAATAATAAAAAGCAGTACAGTGAGTGGGCACCAAAGCTGAACTCTGCTTGATCTCTTTGTGGTGAGCTAATAAGTCTCTTTGCTTAAAGTAGCTTCACATTCAGATAAGGCTGTACATTGGGGCGCATATAAAGCAGCTATATTAATGCAACATTTCATAACAATGCACTGTGTTATTCTGGCTTGTCCTTTTTCATCTCAAAACTGATTCTTCAGCTGTATATGTTGTATATTTTATATATTTTCCCAGACATTGGGTGGTTGCAAGGCTCTCAGTTTACTTAACGTTAAATCTATATTGCCGTGATTTTGCCAGATTATAATGATGCAAGATAGCACTGGCATCCCATTGTTTGGTTGACTTTTTGTGACCCAAATGGTCCATGAACTTACATTGTGAAGGACAGCCGGAAGCCTGGCCCAGCTGGGATGGCCTCAGCCGGAAGACCGGAGGGGACAGCATACACAGGACAATATCTCCCTTGGCTGTTGTGGTGACATGGATTCCCATAGGGCACCATGGGAATTATAGTTCTTCAGTCCAGCCCTGTTGGGTTCCATGGGTGCTGCCAGGGCTGCTGGAGGACTGGGAGCCCTACCTCGTGGGGCTTCAGCCCACCCTGAGGTGCTCCCGGCCAAGCCTTGGGAACACCAGAAGTAATTCCAGGGACAATATAAAAGGACCTGCCTGCCATACCTCGAGGAGCCAGAGTCAGGAAGAAGGAGACAAAGCTTGCATGAGGAGTGGAGGAGGCAGTGACTATGAGAGAGAGAGGGACAGAAAGAGGAATACAAAGACAAATAATTACTGTGTGCTGCTTGTGTCTTGTGTTGTGGTTGCAGGAAACACATTCTGAAAGAGTTTCCCACAACAAAATACATGCTTTAACATTTCATGTTCTCCCTTTTTTAGTAGGTAATGAGTCAATAACAAAACTCAGGAATCCCTTTAGAAAAGCTTCAAAATGCATTTTACGTACACCCAAATACAGAAATAGGAAGATTTAGAGTCCTTTGGTCAAAATGGGAATCTGTTTCAGCCCATGAGTCAAATAGAAGTTTTTAAATAATTTGAATACTTAAACACCTTTTAAATACTGAAAATAACAAAGTTATAAATCAGACAGCTTTTCACAAACTAGAAGCAAGACAGCTGGAAATAACCAATACAATTAAAGCTATGATACAACTAGGTACAGTATTGTAATTGAGAAAACTTGTGGTAAATGGTTTGTTTGCTTTAATCAACACTTGTAATAACTCTGTAATATTGTCAGATTCTTCTCATTACCTAAAATAAATGAATGAATAAGGAAGTAGAGATATACTTTCAATGATTTCATCTGGCTAAATATTTTAGGGCAGATGCCTTTAAGTGTGGAGTTTCTGAGCAGAATTTATCTTATGACACCAGATAGGCTAATCACATGTAAATCCTCCTTATTATGCTGTGGCACAGCTTCTAAAAGTTTAGATACATAATATTTTGGTGATTGTCTCAGGGAGACTTTCATGTCCCGCGAGACGAGTCTGTTGCCAAGTGATGTAAACATGTCCGGGGCCAGAAGCCCTGCGAAACAAGAGCTTATGCAAAGGGATTTGGAAAGGTCCTGTGTGTTATGTCAGCACATTTCTTATAGAGAGAAAGAAATGATATTCACTCACGCAGTTATATGTTGCATTGTCACTATGTCATTCTAAACATAGAACCAAAATTCAATGTGATATTGATGAAAAGGTAAAAGCGAAAAGAGATTGAATATATGGACATAGGCAATATGACAGAAGTGTGCCGCGTGAAATGGAGATCAGGTGGCACGGCAGCAGCAGCAGCAAGCCAGCAGCTGCGTGAGTAAATAAGAGGTAAAAAAATGGTATGCGTTCCCATTGTATCACCGTTAAGAGGGAGTGTTGGAGGAGTTATCACGCTCCTTGTGGTGTTTTCAGCCCCCTCTTCCAATTTGAGCAGCAGAGATGCTAAGTGGTTGGCAAGTACACAGAGGCAGGGTGGGGCTCAAACCCCTAGTTTAGGTAATTATCTACAAAATAACATGAGAACCACCGATACTGTATCTTCAACAAGATTTAAAAGTTCAGAGAGAAATAACACTCACAAAGAGCCTAATAAAACATGTACTTTGAACATCGAGGTTAGATTACCAGGGTTAGCAATTGCTTTGAAATTAAACTCAAGAACTGATGGTGGGAAAAATGAGATTGGCTATATAATGATAATGAACAGGTCAAAATATTTATGGGTAATATAGGCTAACCTGACTAATACCAGAATCATAAAATAAATAACATGTACTTCTGCTACCTTATTCTTAGTTCTATTAATAATGGATTTAGTAAAAATAAAGAAATGATTAACACTAGAAGCACTAAAAAGTTGTGTTTTTAAATATTTATTTATTTCCTCAATGTGCTTGCCATACTGCTTTTCCTTCTTGACTGGCTGCATTTCAAATGCCCATGTATTTATTGTATTCAGTAAATTATATTATAATAAGCACAAAATCTGATTTGTGTCTTCTCACTGAAACCTGGCTTAGTAAATCTGACTCTGTTCTCTAGCTGAGGCATCACCAGATGGATAAATATTCTTTATAAATCAAGAGATATTGATGAGAAGGTGGCCTTGAATAATTCATTGTGACAAAATGCAAAATGAAAATTTACGGAATTCACATCCTTTCAGGCACTCAATTTAAATAATAAAACAGATTCCACACAATTGTACTGCTAGTCTACAGATCACCAGGGTCATATTCATTGTTCATGACTGAATTTGACAACCTTTTATCTAATTTGGCTATAAATTATGATTGTGTAGTATTGATAGGGGATTCTAATGTACACATTGTTATAGAAACTGACACTTAAAACAAATACTTTATTTATTTGTTAAATTCAGTAGGTTTTGTCAGATTGTTAAAGGTCCAACCATGATCATAACACACATTAGGTTTATTCATAATTCACAGAGTTGACATTCAAAATGAAACATTACTCCATTAAATGAAGTGAGAAGTCAAGCAAAATTAGACCTTTTATTGGCTAAAAAGATTGTAATATGCTAGCCTTCAAAACAACTCAGGCCCCTTCTTCAGGCAAGATGTAATACAGAAACTGGAGTTCCCCGTGTTTATATAGACACCAGGGGCCTCGGATACGCCAGCGTAGAATTCTGACTATAACAGACATAAGCACAAAAGCGAAATGTGTTTACAGCACAGAAAAATCTAGATGCAGGAATCTGTGCATACTCCATTTCCAGTTCTTCTGCTCCATAAATCCCGGTCAGTGTGAAAAGTAACTGCGATGCACGCCTTCTGTCCCGCCCCAACTCCTCCCAGAATTATGCCTCTATGAATATGCAAATCAATATAAATCGCCCTTAAGCTCAACCTTCTGTGAAAAGCCAATGACAAAAGCAAGAGGGAAAATGGAAGAATTTCAGCAATACCAAGTGGAGACAAGGAAAAAGGTACTGTTTGTTGGTTTAAACAGTGGTATAAACAATACAAAGGAAGCTGATCGCCTGAAATAGTCGCACAGTGCCCAAAATAAAAAGAAGTTGTCACATATCAAAGTCGAGTGAAAAGGCAAGTTGTAGCCCGTCTGAGTGTCATATGAAAGCTTATTAGGGTACAGAGAAAAAAAAGGCACACAGTAGGAAAAACGCACGAAATGTCAACTTCAATCTCAAGTTTCCACTTTAATTACGTAGTTTATTGTCATTAAAATAGAATATCACAAACTTCATCTTAAAAATCGTTTAATTAACCAGTTTCTTAAATCACATCGTGACTAAAGTACAGTAGCATGTTAAATACTTTGTTTTGTATTTGATCTTTCATCTGCTCTATGTGTGTGAATCACTACTGCTTCGCTTTCTTTTCTCCGACAGGACACAGAATCCATTACATTCATGATATTACAGCCTCTGAATAATTAAAATATTGAGATGTATAATGCGGATATCTTTTCATGATGATAGGAGTTAAAACATGATATTAAACAGGGAATACGTTGTGTGATTGTGCGACCTTCGATGAAATTATTGTAGCAGTCACTGACTTTTTCAAACGCATCAATCTCCAATTCCTGTCCTTACTTTTTTTCTCCACTTTCCCAATCGCTACACAATCAGCTCTGTAATAGACGTTAAGCCATCTGTAAGCTTACAACGCGATTCTTGAAAACATTTAAGGAACATTGAAATATCTTTGTAGTAAGAGTTTAATTATTCTATCCATCTATCCTTCCAGTGTCACGTCAGCCCCAGAAAGAATACAGCACAAGGTAGGATCAATTGAATTTTCTAGCTGCAGAACCGTGTCCTCACATGTTTAATTGTTAACTATAAGATTATTTAAATGAAGTTAAAGTTTTATGTATATAATATAATCAACATATTTTGCTGCATTTCATCTTAAAAATGATATCAGCATCATATGTAAATCGCCGCTTTATAAAGTGGCTAGGGTTGTGCAATATTATAACTGTAGTACAAGTTTACAGTGGGTAATTGTACTTATAAGTACAAACAGTTTTAAAAGGAGCACTTGATGGACTGATTGACTGTTTAAAGTTCTTGGGATGAAACTGTTTCTGAACCACGAGGTCCGTACAGGAAAGGCTTTGAAACGCTTTTGCTGTGGCTGAGGCAGGGTGGGCTTGATGCTGTATACCGACATTTCTCTTTCGATCAGCTGCTGCTGTGATTCCCCACTTAGATACAGTGATATAAATACCTGAGTGGTGCAGTGAGAGTAATATGGGAAAAGGTGATCCGCTGTGGCAACCCTTAATGGAAGCAGCTGAAAGAAAAAAAGGTGCAGTGAGAGTAACAACACTAAAGCAGTTATGGTATTTGGAATACTATGGCTATTCCCTGCACCATTATATTTTACAGGTTAATTACAATCAGATGCTTTTAACTAATAAACAATATAAAATTCAGTGTATTTATAAGGGCCGCGCCAGGAAAATAAAGGATAACCACACAGGAACAGTAGCACTGCTTTGACGCTTGGTGCCGCGGTGCCCAGTCTGCAAAACCAAAAGAGAACCTTGTATGACATGGTATGGGTACGGGAAAAGTGCGGGGGTTTACGCCAAATGTAGGTTTTATACATCGATTTAAACGAGGGAAACGTTCTTACGCTAATTTCTGGACACACCGTTATGCATGAGGCCCCAGGAGAGATACAACATTGGAAAACCTTAAGTGAGACGCCTTAAATGTAAAACTAATAGACCTCCCCAGGCTAAGATTCATTACGCAAGAGAGGAGAACAATTTATAGGCAAGATTTTTGGGATAAGATAACGTCCAACAAAGTCTTTGATGGCAAAGTCTAATGAGTTTTTCAATACAATGTGGGTCTGTAGACAGGCTGTCTGTGTCAGTCCGAGAAATGCAAACAATCCACATATACTGGCCATAAAACTCTTGTCTCCTATTCAAACCATGTTGCAATGTGTTAAATTTTAGCATGAGTTAAACTTTTCCATTCTTTCTTTCTTGCTGCACTGGCCCATAAGCACTGTGAGTTTAAAGTCGCCTCTAGTCTCCATGGCTGTTGAAGTGGGCAGCTATAGTTACATCTGTGTTTCCAAGCTTGATTTGGAATCTGTGAAGTTAATTCTTTGTGGCGTTCGTCCAGTTTCTCCCACATAGATTGGGAGTATCAGGGCATTTCATGCAGAGAAGTAGGTAGACTACATTAGATGATCTGCAGGAAAACTATCCCTTGCGATGTTCTAGGCGAGTGTGGTATAAACAGAGGTGCATAGAGTAGCCAAAATTGTACTCAAGTAAGAGTAGCGTATTTTAAAATAATTATTACTCAAATAGAAGTAAAAGTAGTCCACCAAAAACTTACTCAAGTAAGAGTAAAAAAAGTAATTGGTGAAAAGACACTCAAGTACTGAGTAACCCGTTTGAACATAATAAATGATTTCTTTTTTGAAATGTTGTAATAAGACAGAAAAAATATAAAATAATGTGCAAATTCTGCTATTTCCAAATAATAAAATAAAGAGTACAAATAAATCACATTTTACAAAAAAAAAGATGCACAAATAACACAAAGTTCCAAATCCCCAGTTTTTCACAATAAGCTTTTGAGCCCATACCTATAGTAGGTAACATGTATGTTTGAACAGTGCAAACTACTTACAGTGATGAGATATCCTGTAAACTGACAGTATAATACTGCATATGCACTTTGTGGTGTAGTGGGTCTTTGGTTTCAAAAAAAGGGCCCGTTTCAAACCATAAAAACGATCACCCCGGGGGCAATTGCACGACTGCGGGGGGTTAATAGTAGTTGGAGAAGCGCACTCGTGGGGTCCAATCATTTTCACTGGGTTTATTGGCATCCTGCAGCATGTGATTAAGCTCAGGAGACGGAGTGTATATATAGGTCAGCACAACAAAGAAGGGGGAATCAAAGAAAGGAGAAAAGACATGAGGTTAAAAGAAATGAAAGGTAGGTTGGGAACAACATCTGGTTCTTTCAGTGAAGCTGGACCGCTTAGCAGTGAACAGGAGCCCCGCATGACTGAAAGTTCCTCA
>NW_024379913.1:0-18870 GCF_016835505.1 Polypterus senegalus
AATTTTAAAAAAGGATATACATATATATAACAAAATATGCATGGAAATTCCTGCGAGCACCAGAGTGTAAGGAAGTATTTTAGCCGATCTCATCAAATCATATGTTTTATGAACTTGGCATCTCTGACAATTGATTGTGTGCTGCTGTTTTGTGTGCTGTTTCCTACCTCTCCAGGACCCTTTCCGTTTATTTATGTGTTTTGATTGCTAATTCTTGCCCTGCTGCCTTCAGGGAACCGTGGTGTCGTGGTTGTCTCGTCTCATGCTCTTGGATGCGATTTTATCCCGGACTTTTGGACTGGGGATTGTTAGGCTACCTGCTGTGGTACTGAAAGGATCCCAAAGCAACATTATTTTGGAGCGATTCTTGACATTGATTACGTGGGAGCAACCTGTACGCATTGATGG
Organism: Polypterus senegalus; assembly: GCF_016835505.1. Lineage (NCBI taxonomy): Eukaryota > Metazoa > Chordata > Cladistia > Polypteriformes > Polypteridae > Polypterus > Polypterus senegalus. The sequence goes on from NW_024379913.1 coordinate 409, forward strand.
ACAAAACAGCCTGGAAGAAAACATGGGCAGGACGAGGAGTACACCTGTGTTTAGGAAGTGAACTCGAAAGAGCTTTCCCATACCGGAGTCGAACCCGGGCCGCCTGGGTGAAAACCAGGAATCCTAACCGCTAGACCATATGGGATACAGAAAAAGAAGGTCATCACGCTGATGCTGTGACTTTCAACCTCAGTCCATTAGTCCAGAGGAGGCTGGCTTGCTGTTTTTTTCTTTTCTTCCCTTTCGTATAATCCCAGAGCTTTGCATCCAATCGAAACATTTGATAACCATCATAAAGTAGCTACTCACTGAATCGCATGGTGTGTCATCTCAACTCAAGGCAAGGACGCTAAAGACTGCCACGAGTACGTGTCTGAAGATGCCCCAATTTGCCTACCCATTGCCCAGCCTACCAAAACAGGCACTGCTTGAAATATTCAGGCAGGAGACACCCCAAGTCAACGACTTCATTCCTCTCACGTATGCTATGAGGCAAGCTCCAAATCAGTCAGAAACCCGTGACTTAGCTTTGGTCGGGACAGACCGAGTGAGAGTTTCACTCTTTTCCAATCCACCTTCCTCTCCGGTCCACGTTTCAAGCTGGGTAAGTAGGAAACGAAGAGTGCTCCAGTATCGGAGTCGCTGTTATTCTGGCTATGGGAGAAAAGCTTTCTGGTCAGTTGTGCTTTGCGTGCCGTGATCGTATAGTGGTCAGTACTCTGCGTTGTGGCCGCAGCAACCCCGGTTCGAATCCGGGTCACGGCAGTTTAAGAAATGTTTCACTGCTTGTGTTTTCAACCGAGTGATACTGAAATAAGTCCTTTAACTCACACCTATGTTATAATTGCGTCCTCTTCAAGTTGCCATCTCGGTCAGCCTAGGCCCCCTTTAGGGAGAGCGCGTGTTAACACTGGGCTGTAGGGCACGGGCTCTTTCAGTCCAGGTTCAATGGATCAGATTCAACGCAACGTATGCCGTTTCATCTGAAACGTGCTTCAGTCTCGTTTCCGACGATCGCGCCACTTTCTTTTGGGCTCCAAAAGTAGAGAATTTTAAAAAAGGATATACATATATATAACAAAATATGCATGGAAATTCCTGCGAGCACCAGAGTGTAAGGAAGTATTTTAGCCGATCTCATCAAATCATATGTTTTATGAACTTGGCATCTCTGACAATTGATTGTGTGCTGCTGTTTTGTGTGCTGTTTCCTACCTCTCCAGGACCCTTTCCGTTTATTTATGTGTTTTGATTGCTAATTCTTGCCCTGCTGCCTTCAGGGGAACCGTGGTGTCGTGGTTGTCTCGTCTCATGCTCTTGGATGCGATTTTATCCCGGACTTTTGGACTGGGGATTGTTAGGCTACCTGCTGTGGTACTGAAAGGATCCCAAAGCAACATTATTTTGGAGCGATTCTTGACATTGATTACGTGGGAGCAACCTGTACGCATTGATGGACAAAACAGCCTGGAAGAAAACATGGGCAGGACGAGGAGTACACCTGTGTTTAGGAAGTGAACTCGAAAGAGCTTTCCCATACCCGGGCCGCCTGGGTGAAAACCAGGAATCCTAACCGCTAGACCATATGGGATACAGAAAAAGAAGGTCATCACGCTGATGCTGTGACTTTCAACCTCAGTCCATTAGTCCAGAGGAGGCTGGCTTGCTGTTTTTTTTCTTTTCTTCCCTTTCGTATAATCCCAGAGCTTTGCATCCAATCGAAACATTTGATAACCATCATAAAGTAGCTACTCACTGAATCGCATGGTGTGTCATCTCAACTCAAGGCAAGGACGCTAAAGACTGCCACGAGTACGTGTCTGAAGATGCCCCAATTTGCCTACCCATTGCCCAGCCTACCAAAACAGGCACTGCTTGAAATATTCAGGCAGGAGACACCCCAAGTCAACGACTTCATTCCTCTCACGTATGCTATGAGGCAAGCTCCAAATCAGTCAGAAACCCGTGACTTAGCTTTGGTCGGGACAGACCGAGTGAGAGTTTCACTCTTTTCCAATCCACCTTCCTCTCCGGTCCACGTTTCAAGCTGGGTAAGTAGGAAACGAAGAGTGCTCCAGTATCGGAGTCGCTGTTATTCTGGCTATGGGAGAAAAGCTTTCTGGTCAGTTGTGCTTTGCGTGCCGTGATCGTATAGTGGTCAGTACTCTGCGTTGTGGCCGCAGCAACCCCGGTTCGAATCCGGGTCACGGCAGTTTAAGAAATGTTTCACTGCTTGTGTTTTCAACCGAGTGATACTGAAATAAGTCCTTTAACTCACACCTATGTTATAATTGCGTCCTCTTCAAGTTGCCATCTCGGTCAGCCTAGGCCCCCTTTAGGGAGAGCGCGTGTTAACACTGGGCTGTAGGGCACGGGCTCTTTCAGTCCAGGTTCAATGGATCAGATTCAACGCAACGTATGCCGTTTCATCTGAAACGTGCTTCAGTCTCGTTTCCGACGATCGCGCCACTTTCTTTTGGGCTCCAAAAGTAGAGAATTTTAAAAAAGGATATACATATATATAACAAAATATGCATGGAAATTCCTGCGAGCACCAGAGTGTAAGGAAGTATTTTAGCCGATCTCATCAAATCATATGTTTTATGAACTTGGCATCTCTGACAATTGATTGTGTGCTGCTGTTTTGTGTGCTGTTTCCTACCTCTCCAGGACCCTTTCCGTTTATTTATGTGTTTTGATTGCTAATTCTTGCCCTGCTGCCTTCAGGGGAACCGTGGTGTCGTGGTTGTCTCGTCTCATGCTCTTGGATGCGATTTTATCCCGGGACTTTTGGACTGGGGATTGTTAGGCTACCTGCTGTGGTACTGAAAGGATCCCAAAGCAACATTATTTTGGAGCGATTCTTGACATTGATTACGTGGGAGCAACCTGTACGCATTGATGGACAAAACAGCCTGGAAGAAAACATGGGCAGGACGAGGAGTACACCTGTGTTTAGGAAGTGAACTCGAAAGAGCTTTCCCATACCGGAGTCGAACCCGGGCCGCCTGGGTGAAAACCAGGAATCCTAACCGCTAGACCATATGGGATACAGAAAAAGAAGGTCATCACGCTGATGCTGTGACTTTCAACCTCAGTCCATTAGTCCAGAGGAGGCTGGCTTGCTGTTTTTTTTTTTCTTTTCTTCCCTTTCGTATAATCCCAGAGCTTTGCATCCAATCGAAACATTTGATAACCATCATAAAGTAGCTACTCACTGAATCGCATGGTGTGTCATCTCAACTCAAGGCAAGGACGCTAAAGACTGCCACGAGTACGTGTCTGAAGATGCCCCAATTTGCCTACCCATTGCCCAGCCTACCAAAACAGGCACTGCTTGAAATATTCAGGCAGGAGACACCCCAAGTCAACGACTTCATTCCTCTCACGTATGCTATGAGGCAAGCTCCAAATCAGTCAGAAACCCGTGACTTAGCTTTGGTCGGGACAGACCGAGTGAGAGTTTCACTCTTTTCCAATCCACCTTCCTCTCCGGTCCACGTTTCAAGCTGGGTAAGTAGGAAACGAAGAGTGCTCCAGTATCGGAGTCGCTGTTATTCTGGCTATGGGAGAAAAGCTTTCTGGTCAGTTGTGCTTTGCGTGCCGTGATCGTATAGTGGTCAGTACTCTGCGTTGTGGCCGCAGCAACCCCGGTTCGAATCCGGGTCACGGCAGTTTAAGAAATGTTTCACTGCTTGTGTTTTCAACCGAGTGATACTGAAATAAGTCCTTTAACTCACACCTATGTTATAATTGCGTCCTCTTCAAGTTGCCATCTCGGTCAGCCTAGGCCCCCTTTAGGGAGAGCGCGTGTTAACACTGGGCTGTAGGGCACGGGCTCTTTCAGTCCAGGTTCAATGGATCAGATTCAACGCAACGTATGCCGTTTCATCTGAAACGTGCTTCAGTCTCGTTTCCGACGATCGCGCCACTTTCTTTTGGGCTCCAAAAGTAGAGAATTTTAAAAAAGGATATACATATATATAACAAAATATGCATGGAAATTCCTGCGAGCACCAGAGTGTAAGGAAGTATTTTAGCCGATCTCATCAAATCATATGTTTTATGAACTTGGCATCTCTGACAATTGATTGTGTGCTGCTGTTTTGTGTGCTGTTTCCTACCTCTCCAGGACCCTTTCCGTTTATTTATGTGTTTTGATTGCTAATTCTTGCCCTGCTGCCTTCAGGGGAACCGTGGTGTCGTGGTTGTCTCGTCTCATGCTCTTGGATGCGATTTTATCCCGGACTTTTGGACTGGGGATTGTTAGGCTACCTGCTGTGGTACTGAAAGGATCCCAAAGCAACATTATTTTGGAGCGATTCTTGACATTGATTACGTGGGAGCAACCTGTACGCATTGATGGACAAAACAGCCTGGAAGAAAACATGGGCAGGACGAGGAGTACACCTGTGTTTAGGAAGTGAACTCGAAAGAGCTTTCCCATACCGGGAGTCGAACCGGGCCGCCTGGGTGAAAACCAGGAATCCTAACCGCTAGACCATATGGGATACAGAAAAAGAAGGTCATCACGCTGATGCTGTGACTTTCAACCTCAGTCCATTAGTCCAGAGGAGGCTGGCTTGCTGTTTTTTTCTTTTCTTCCCTTTCGTATAATCCCAGAGCTTTGCATCCAATCGAAACATTTGATAACCATCATAAAGTAGCTACTCACTGAATCGCATGGTGTGTCATCTCAACTCAAGGCAAGGACGCTAAAGACTGCCACGAGTACGTGTCTGAAGATGCCCCAATTTGCCTACCCATTGCCCAGCCTACCAAAACAGGCACTGCTTGAAATATTCAGGCAGGAGACACCCCAAGTCAACGACTTCATTCCTCTCACGTATGCTATGAGGCAAGCTCCAAATCAGTCAGAAACCCGTGACTTAGCTTTGGTCGGGACAGACCGAGTGAGAGTTTCACTCTTTTCCAATCCACCTTCCTCTCCGGTCCACGTTTCAAGCTGGGTAAGTAGGAAACGAAGAGTGCTCCAGTATCGGAGTCGCTGTTATTCTGGCTATGGGAGAAAAGCTTTCTGGTCAGTTGTGCTTTGCGTGCCGTGATCGTATAGTGGTCAGTACTCTGCGTTGTGGCGCAGCAACCCCGGTTCGAATCCGGGTCACGGCAGTTTAAGAAATGTTTCACTGCTTGTGTTTTCAACCGAGTGATACTGAAATAAGTCCTTTAACTCACACCTATGTTATAATTGCGTCCTCTTCAAGTTGCCATCTCGGTCAGCCTAGGCCCCCTTTAGGGAGAGCGCGTGTTAACACTGGGCTGTAGGGCACGGGCTCTTTCAGTCCAGGTTCAATGGATCAGATTCAACGCAACGTATGCCGTTTCATCTGAAACGTGCTTCAGTCTCGTTTCCGACGATCGCGCCACTTTCTTTTGGGCTCCAAAAGTAGAGAATTTTAAAAAAGGATATACATATATATAACAAAATATGCATGGAAATTCCTGCGAGCACCAGAGTGTAAGGAAGTATTTTAGCCGATCTCATCAAATCATATGTTTTATGAACTTGGCATCTCTGACAATTGATTGTGTGCTGCTGTTTTGTGTGCTGTTTCCTACCTCTCCAGGACCCTTTCCGTTTATTTATGTGTTTTGATTGCTAATTCTTGCCCTGCTGCCTTCAGGGGAACCGTGGTGTCGTGGTTGTCTCGTCTCATGCTCTTGGATGCGATTTTATACCGGACTTTTGGACTGGGGATTGTTAGGCTACCTGCTGTGGTACTGAAAGGATCCCAAAGCAACATTATTTTGGAGCGATTCTTGACATTGATTACGTGGGAGCAACCTGTACGCATTGATGGACAAAACAGCCTGGAAGAAAACATGGGCAGGACGAGGAGTACACCTGTGTTTAGGAAGTGAACTCGAAAGAGCTTTCCCATACCGGAGTCGAACCGGGCCGCCTGGGTGAAAACCAGGAATCCTAACCGCTAGACCATATGGGATACAGAAAAAGAAGGTCATCACGCTGATGCTGTGACTTTCAACCTCAGTCCATTAGTCCAGAGGAGGCTGGCTTGCTGTTTTTTTTCTTTTCTTCCCTTTCGTATAATCCCAGAGCTTTGCATCCAATCGAAACATTTGATAACCATCATAAAGTAGCTACTCACTGAATCGCATGGTGTGTCATCTCAACTCAAGGCAAGGACGCTAAAGACTGCCACGAGTACGTGTCTGAAGATGCCCCAATTTGCCTACCCATTGCCCAGCCTACCAAAACAGGCACTGCTTGAAATATTCAGGCAGGAGACACCCCAAGTCAACGACTTCATTCCTCTCACGTATGCTATGAGGCAAGCTCCAAATCAGTCAGAAACCCGTGACTTAGCTTTGGTCGGGACAGACCGAGTGAGAGTTTCACTCTTTTCCAATCCACCTTCCTCTCCGGTCCACGTTTCAAGCTGGGTAAGTAGGAAACGAAGAGTGCTCCAGTATCGGAGTCGCTGTTATTCTGGCTATGGGAGAAAAGCTTTCTGGTCAGTTGTGCTTTGCGTGCCGTGATCGTATAGTGGTCAGTACTCTGCGTTGTGGCGCAGCAACCCCGGTTCGAATCCGGGTCACGGCAGTTTAAGAAATGTTTCACTGCTTGTGTTTTCAACCGAGTGATACTGAAATAAGTCCTTTAACTCACACCTATGTTATAATTGCGTCCTCTTCAAGTTGCCATCTCGGTCAGCCTAGGCCCCCTTTAGGGAGAGCGTGTTAACACTGGGCTGTAGGGCACGGGCTCTTTCAGTCCAGGTTCAATGGATCAGATTCAACGCAACGTATGCCGTTTCATCTGAAACGTGCTTCAGTCTCGTTTCCGACGATCGCGCCACTTTCTTTTGGGCTCCAAAAGTAGAGAATTTTAAAAAAGGATATACATATATATAACAAAATATGCATGGAAATTCCTGCGAGCACCAGAGTGTAAGGAAGTATTTTAGCCGATCTCATCAAATCATATGTTTTATGAACTTGGCATCTCTGACAATTGATTGTGTGCTGCTGTTTTGTGTGCTGTTTCCTACCTCTCCAGGACCCTTTCCGTTTATTTATGTGTTTTGATTGCTAATTCTTGCCCTGCTGCCTTCAGGGGAACCGTGGTGTCGTGGTTGTCTCGTCTCATGCTCTTGGATGCGATTTTATCCCGGACTTTTGGACTGGGGATTGTTAGGCTACCTGCTGTGGTACTGAAAGGATCCCAAAGCAACATTATTTTGGAGCGATTCTTGACATTGATTACGTGGGAGCAACCTGTACGCATTGATGGACAAAACAGCCTGGAAGAAAACATGGGCAGGACGAGGAGTACACCTGTGTTTAGGAAGTGAACTCGAAAGAGCTTTCCCATACCGGAGTCGAACCGGGCCGCCTGGGTGAAAACCAGGAATCCTAACCGCTAGACCATATGGGATACAGAAAAAGAAGGTCATCACGCTGATGCTGTGACTTTCAACCTCAGTCCATTAGTCCAGAGGAGGCTGGCTTGCTGTTTTTTTTTCTTTTCTTCCCTTTCGTATAATCCCAGAGCTTTGCATCCAATCGAAACATTTGATAACCATCATAAAGTAGCTACTCACTGAATCGCATGGTGTGTCATCTCAACTCAAGGCAAGGACGCTAAAGACTGCCACGAGTACGTGTCTGAAGATGCCCCAATTTGCCTACCCATTGCCCAGCCTACCAAAACAGGCACTGCTTGAAATATTCAGGCAGGAGACACCCCAAGTCAACGACTTCATTCCTCTCACGTATGCTATGAGGCAAGCTCCAAATCAGTCAGAAACCCGTGACTTAGCTTTGGTCGGGACAGACCGAGTGAGAGTTTCACTCTTTTCCAATCCACCTTCCTCTCCGGTCCACGTTTCAAGCTGGGTAAGTAGGAAACGAAGAGTGCTCCAGTATCGGAGTCGCTGTTATTCTGGCTATGGGAGAAAAGCTTTCTGGTCAGTTGTGCTTTGCGTGCCGTGATCGTATAGTGGTCAGTACTCTGCGTTGTGGCCGCAGCAACCCCGGTTCGAATCCGGGTCACGGCAGTTTAAGAAATGTTTCACTGCTTGTGTTTTCAACCGAGTGATACTGAAATAAGTCCTTTAACTCACACCTATGTTATAATTGCGTCCTCTTCAAGTTGCCATCTCGGTCAGCCTAGGCCCCTTTAGGGAGCGCGTGTTAACACTGGGCTGTAGGGCACGGGCTCTTTCAGTCCAGGTTCAATGGATCAGATTCAACGCAACGTATGCCGTTTCATCTGAAACGTGCTTCAGTCTCGTTTCCGACGATCGCGCCACTTTCTTTTGGGCTCCAAAAGTAGAGAATTTTAAAAAAGGATATACATATATATAACAAAATATGCATGGAAATTCCTGCGAGCACCAGAGTGTAAGGAAGTATTTTAGCCGATCTCATCAAATCATATGTTTTATGAACTTGGCATCTCTGACAATTGATTGTGTGCTGCTGTTTTGTGTGCTGTTTCCTACCTCTCCAGGACCCTTTCCGTTTATTTATGTGTTTTGATTGCTAATTCTTGCCCTGCTGCCTTCAGGGGAACCGTGGTGTCGTGGTTGTCTCGTCTCATGCTCTTGGATGCGATTTTATCCCGGACTTTTGGACTGGGGATTGTTAGGCTACCTGCTGTGGTACTGAAAGGATCCCAAAGCAACATTATTTTGGAGCGATTCTTGACATTGATTACGTGGGAGCAACCTGTACGCATTGATGGACAAAACAGCCTGGAAGAAAACATGGGCAGGACGAGGAGTACACCTGTGTTTAGGAAGTGAACTCGAAAGAGCTTTCCCATACCGGGAGTCGAACCCGGGCCGCCTGGGTGAAAACCAGGAATCCTAACCGCTAGACCATATGGGATACAGAAAAAGAAGGTCATCACGCTGATGCTGTGACTTTCAACCTCAGTCCATTAGTCCAGAGGAGGCTGGCTTGCTGTTTTTTTTCTTTTCTTCCCTTTCGTATAATCCCAGAGCTTTGCATCCAATCGAAACATTTGATAACCATCATAAAGTAGCTACTCACTGAATCGCATGGTGTGTCATCTCAACTCAAGGCAAGGACGCTAAAGACTGCCACGAGTACGTGTCTGAAGATGCCCCAATTTGCCTACCCATTGCCCAGCCTACCAAAACAGGCACTGCTTGAAATATTCAGGCAGGAGACACCCCAAGTCAACGACTTCATTCCTCTCACGTATGCTATGAGGCAAGCTCCAAATCAGTCAGAAACCCGTGACTTAGCTTTGGTCGGGACAGACCGAGTGAGAGTTTCACTCTTTTCCAATCCACCTTCCTCTCCGGTCCACGTTTCAAGCTGGGTAAGTAGGAAACGAAGAGTGCTCCAGTATCGGAGTCGCTGTTATTCTGGCTATGGGAGAAAAGCTTTCTGGTCAGTTGTGCTTTGCGTGCCGTGATCGTATAGTGGTCAGTACTCTGCGTTGTGGCCGCAGCAACCCCGGTTCGAATCCGGGTCACGGCAGTTTAAGAAATGTTTCACTGCTTGTGTTTTCAACCGAGTGATACTGAAATAAGTCCTTTAACTCACACCTATGTTATAATTGCGTCCTCTTCAAGTTGCCATCTCGGTCAGCCTAGGCCCCCTTTAGGGAGAGCGCGTGTTAACACTGGGCTGTAGGGCACGGGCTCTTTCAGTCCAGGTTCAATGGATCAGATTCAACGCAACGTATGCCGTTTCATCTGAAACGTGCTTCAGTCTCGTTTCCGACGATCGCGCCACTTTCTTTTGGGCTCCAAAAGTAGAGAATTTTAAAAAAGGATATACATATATATAACAAAATATGCATGGAAATTCCTGCGAGCACCAGAGTGTAAGGAAGTATTTTAGCCGATCTCATCAAATCATATGTTTTATGAACTTGGCATCTCTGACAATTGATTGTGTGCTGCTGTTTTGTGTGCTGTTTCCTACCTCTCCAGGACCCTTTCCGTTTATTTATGTGTTTTGATTGCTAATTCTTGCCCTGCTGCCTTCAGGGGAACCGTGGTGTCGTGGTTGTCTCGTCTCATGCTCTTGGATGCGATTTTATCCCGGACTTTTGGACTGGGGATTGTTAGGCTACCTGCTGTGGTACTGAAAGGATCCCAAAGCAACATTATTTTGGAGCGATTCTTGACATTGATTACGTGGGAGCAACCTGTACGCATTGATGGACAAAACAGCCTGGAAGAAAACATGGGCAGGACGAGGAGTACACCTGTGTTTAGGAAGTGAACTCGAAAGAGCTTTCCCATACCGGAGTCGAACCCGGGCCGCCTGGGTGAAAACCAGGAATCCTAACCGCTAGACCATATGGGATACAGAAAAAGAAGGTCATCACGCTGATGCTGTGACTTTCAACCTCAGTCCATTAGTCCAGAGGAGGCTGGCTTGCTGTTTTTTTTCTTTTCTTCCCTTTCGTATAATCCCAGAGCTTTGCATCCAATCGAAACATTTGATAACCATCATAAAGTAGCTACTCACTGAATCGCATGGTGTGTCATCTCAACTCAAGGCAAGGACGCTAAAGACTGCCACGAGTACGTGTCTGAAGATGCCCCAATTTGCCTACCCATTGCCCAGCCTACCAAAACAGGCACTGCTTGAAATATTCAGGCAGGAGACACCCCAAGTCAACGACTTCATTCCTCTCACGTATGCTATGAGGCAAGCTCCAAATCAGTCAGAAACCCGTGACTTAGCTTTGGTCGGGACAGACCGAGTGAGAGTTTCACTCTTTTCCAATCCACCTTCCTCTCCGGTCCACGTTTCAAGCTGGGTAAGTAGGAAACGAAGAGTGCTCCAGTATCGGAGTCGCTGTTATTCTGGCTATGGGAGAAAAGCTTTCTGGTCAGTTGTGCTTTGCGTGCCGTGATCGTATAGTGGTCAGTACTCTGCGTTGTGGCCGCAGCAACCCCGGTTCGAATCCGGGTCACGGCAGTTTAAGAAATGTTTCACTGCTTGTGTTTTCAACCGAGTGATACTGAAATAAGTCCTTTAACTCACACCTATGTTATAATTGCGTCCTCTTCAAGTTGCCATCTCGGTCAGCCTAGGCCCCCTTTAGGGAGAGCGCGTGTTAACACTGGGCTGTAGGGCACGGGCTCTTTCAGTCCAGGTTCAATGGATCAGATTCAACGCAACGTATGCCGTTTCATCTGAAACGTGCTTCAGTCTCGTTTCCGACGATCGCGCCACTTTCTTTTGGGCTCCAAAAGTAGAGAATTTTAAAAAAGGATATACATATATATAACAAAATATGCATGGAAATTCCTGCGAGCACCAGAGTGTAAGGAAGTATTTTAGCCGATCTCATCAAATCATATGTTTTATGAACTTGGCATCTCTGACAATTGATTGTGTGCTGCTGTTTTGTGTGCTGTTTCCTACCTCTCCAGGACCCTTTCCGTTTATTTATGTGTTTTGATTGCTAATTCTTGCCCTGCTGCCTTCAGGGGAACCGTGGTGTCGTGGTTGTCTCGTCTCATGCTCTTGGATGCGATTTTATCCCGGACTTTTGGACTGGGGATTGTTAGGCTACCTGCTGTGGTACTGAAAGGATCCCAAAGCAACATTATTTTGGAGCGATTCTTGACATTGATTACGTGGGAGCAACCTGTACGCATTGATGGACAAAACAGCCTGGAAGAAAACATGGGCAGGACGAGGAGTACACCTGTGTTTAGGAAGTGAACTCGAAAGAGCTTTCCCATACCGGAGTCGAACCGGGCCGCCTGGGTGAAAACCAGGAATCCTAACCGCTAGACCATATGGGATACAGAAAAAGAAGGTCATCACGCTGATGCTGTGACTTTCAACCTCAGTCCATTAGTCCAGAGGAGGCTGGCTTGCTGTTTTTTTTCTTTTCTTCCCTTTCGTATAATCCCAGAGCTTTGCATCCAATCGAAACATTTGATAACCATCATAAAGTAGCTACTCACTGAATCGCATGGTGTGTCATCTCAACTCAAGGCAAGGACGCTAAAGACTGCCACGAGTACGTGTCTGAAGATGCCCCAATTTGCCTACCCATTGCCCAGCCTACCAAAACAGGCACTGCTTGAAATATTCAGGCAGGAGACACCCCAAGTCAACGACTTCATTCCTCTCACGTATGCTATGAGGCAAGCTCCAAATCAGTCAGAAACCCGTGACTTAGCTTTGGTCGGGACAGACCGAGTGAGAGTTTCACTCTTTTCCAATCCACCTTCCTCTCCGGTCCACGTTTCAAGCTGGGTAAGTAGGAAACGAAGAGTGCTCCAGTATCGGAGTCGCTGTTATTCTGGCTATGGGAGAAAAGCTTTCTGGTCAGTTGTGCTTTGCGTGCCGTGATCGTATAGTGGTCAGTACTCTGCGTTGTGGCCGCAGCAACCCCGGTTCGAATCCGGGTCACGGCAGTTTAAGAAATGTTTCACTGCTTGTGTTTTCAACCGAGTGATACTGAAATAAGTCCTTTAACTCACACCTATGTTATAATTGCGTCCTCTTCAAGTTGCCATCTCGGTCAGCCTAGGCCCCCTTTAGGGAGAGCGCGTGTTAACACTGGGCTGTAGGGCACGGGCTCTTTCAGTCCAGGTTCAATGGATCAGATTCAACGCAACGTATGCCGTTTCATCTGAAACGTGCTTCAGTCTCGTTTCCGACGATCGCGCCACTTTCTTTTGGGCTCCAAAAGTAGAGAATTTTAAAAAAGGATATACATATATATAACAAAATATGCATGGAAATTCCTGCGAGCACCAGAGTGTAAGGAAGTATTTTAGCCGATCTCATCAAATCATATGTTTTATGAACTTGGCATCTCTGACAATTGATTGTGTGCTGCTGTTTTGTGTGCTGTTTCCTACCTCTCCAGGACCCTTTCCGTTTATTTATGTGTTTTGATTGCTAATTCTTGCCCTGCTGCCTTCAGGGGAACCGTGGTGTCGTGGTTGTCTCGTCTCATGCTCTTGGATGCGATTTTATCCCGGACTTTTGGACTGGGGATTGTTAGGCTACCTGCTGTGGTACTGAAAGGATCCCAAAGCAACATTATTTTGGAGCGATTCTTGACATTGATTACGTGGGAGCAACCTGTACGCATTGATGGACAAAACAGCCTGGAAGAAAACATGGGCAGGACGAGGAGTACACCTGTGTTTAGGAAGTGAACTCGAAAGAGCTTTCCCATACCGGAGTCGAACCGGGCCGCCTGGGTGAAAACCAGGAATCCTAACCGCTAGACCATATGGGATACAGAAAAAGAAGGTCATCACGCTGATGCTGTGACTTTCAACCTCAGTCCATTAGTCCAGAGGAGGCTGGCTTGCTGTTTTTTTTCTTTTCTTCCCTTTCGTATAATCCCAGAGCTTTGCATCCAATCGAAACATTTGATAACCATCATAAAGTAGCTACTCACTGAATCGCATGGTGTGTCATCTCAACTCAAGGCAAGGACGCTAAAGACTGCCACGAGTACGTGTCTGAAGATGCCCCAATTTGCCTACCCATTGCCCAGCCTACCAAAACAGGCACTGCTTGAAATATTCAGGCAGGAGACACCCCAAGTCAACGACTTCATTCCTCTCACGTATGCTATGAGGCAAGCTCCAAATCAGTCAGAAACCCGTGACTTAGCTTTGGTCGGGACAGACCGAGTGAGAGTTTCACTCTTTTCCAATCCACCTTCCTCTCCGGTCCACGTTTCAAGCTGGGTAAGTAGGAAACGAAGAGTGCTCCAGTATCGGAGTCGCTGTTATTCTGGCTATGGGAGAAAAGCTTTCTGGTCAGTTGTGCTTTGCGTGCCGTGATCGTATAGTGGTCAGTACTCTGCGTTGTGGCCGCAGCAACCCCGGTTCGAATCCGGGTCACGGCAGTTTAAGAAATGTTTCACTGCTTGTGTTTTCAACCGAGTGATACTGAAATAAGTCCTTTAACTCACACCTATGTTATAATTGCGTCCTCTTCAAGTTGCCATCTCGGTCAGCCTAGGCCCCCTTTAGGGAGAGCGCGTGTTAACACTGGGCTGTAGGGCACGGGCTCTTTCAGTCCAGGTTCAATGGATCAGATTCAACGCAACGTATGCCGTTTCATCTGAAACGTGCTTCAGTCTCGTTTCCGACGATCGCGCCACTTTCTTTTGGGCTCCAAAAGTAGAGAATTTTAAAAAAGGATATACATATATATAACAAAATATGCATGGAAATTCCTGCGAGCACCAGAGTGTAAGGAAGTATTTTAGCCGATCTCATCAAATCATATGTTTTATGAACTTGGCATCTCTGACAATTGATTGTGTGCTGCTGTTTTGTGTGCTGTTTCCTACCTCTCCAGGACCCTTTCCGTTTATTTATGTGTTTTGATTGCTAATTCTTGCCCTGCTGCCTTCAGGGGAACCGTGGTGTCGTGGTTGTCTCGTCTCATGCTCTTGGATGCGATTTTATCCCGGACTTTTGGACTGGGGATTGTTAGGCTACCTGCTGTGGTACTGAAAGGATCCCAAAGCAACATTATTTTGGAGCGATTCTTGACATTGATTACGTGGGAGCAACCTGTACGCATTGATGGACAAAACAGCCTGGAAGAAAACATGGGCAGGACGAGGAGTACACCTGTGTTTAGGAAGTGAACTCGAAAGAGCTTTCCCATACCGGGAGTCGAACCGGGCCGCCTGGGTGAAAACCAGGAATCCTAACCGCTAGACCATATGGGATACAGAAAAAGAAGGTCATCACGCTGATGCTGTGACTTTCAACCTCAGTCCATTAGTCCAGAGGAGGCTGGCTTGCTGTTTTTTTTCTTTTCTTCCCTTTCGTATAATCCCAGAGCTTTGCATCCAATCGAAACATTTGATAACCATCATAAAGTAGCTACTCACTGAATCGCATGGTGTGTCATCTCAACTCAAGGCAAGGACGCTAAAGACTGCCACGAGTACGTGTCTGAAGATGCCCCAATTTGCCTACCCATTGCCCAGCCTACCAAAACAGGCACTGCTTGAAATATTCAGGCAGGAGACACCCCAAGTCAACGACTTCATTCCTCTCACGTATGCTATGAGGCAAGCTCCAAATCAGTCAGAAACCCGTGACTTAGCTTTGGTCGGGACAGACCGAGTGAGAGTTTCACTCTTTTCCAATCCACCTTCCTCTCCGGTCCACGTTTCAAGCTGGGTAAGTAGGAAACGAAGAGTGCTCCAGTATCGGAGTCGCTGTTATTCTGGCTATGGGAGAAAAGCTTTCTGGTCAGTTGTGCTTTGCGTGCCGTGATCGTATAGTGGTCAGTACTCTGCGTTGTGGCGCAGCAACCCCGGTTCGAATCCGGGTCACGGCAGTTTAAGAAATGTTTCACTGCTTGTGTTTTCAACCGAGTGATACTGAAATAAGTCCTTTAACTCACACCTATGTTATAATTGCGTCCTCTTCAAGTTGCCATCTCGGTCAGCCTAGGCCCCCTTTAGGGAGAGCGCGTGTTAACACTGGGCTGTAGGGCACGGGCTCTTTCAGTCCAGGTTCAATGGATCAGATTCAACGCAACGTATGCCGTTTCATCTGAAACGTGCTTCAGTCTCGTTTCCGACGATCGCGCCACTTTCTTTTGGGCTCCAAAAGTAGAGAATTTTAAAAAAGGATATACATATATATAACAAAATATGCATGGAAATTCCTGCGAGCACCAGAGTGTAAGGAAGTATTTTAGCCGATCTCATCAAATCATATGTTTTATGAACTTGGCATCTCTGACAATTGATTGTGTGCTGCTGTTTTGTGTGCTGTTTCCTACCTCTCCAGGACCCTTTCCGTTTATTTATGTGTTTTGATTGCTAATTCTTGCCCTGCTGCCTTCAGGGGAACCGTGGTGTCGTGGTTGTCTCGTCTCATGCTCTTGGATGCGATTTTATCCCGGGCTTTGGACTGGGGATTGTTAGGCTACCTGCTGTGGTACTGAAAGGATCCCAAAGCAACATTATTTTGGAGCGATTCTTGACATTGATTACGTGGGAGCAACCTGTACGCATTGATGGACAAAACAGCCTGGAAGAAAACATGGGCAGGACGAGGAGTACACCTGTGTTTAGGAAGTGAACTCGAAAGAGCTTTCCCATACCGGAGTCGAAGCCGGGCCGCCTGGGTGAAAACCAGGAATCCTAACCGCTAGACCATATGGGATACAGAAAAAGAAGGTCATCACGCTGATGCTGTGACTTTCAACCTCAGTCCATTAGTCCAGAGGAGGCTGGCTTGCTGTTTTTTTTTTCTTTTCTTCCCTTTCGTATAATCCCAGAGCTTTGCATCCAATCGAAACATTTGATAACCATCATAAAGTAGCTACTCACTGAATCGCATGGTGTGTCATCTCAACTCAAGGCAAGGACGCTAAAGACTGCCACGAGTACGTGTCTGAAGATGCCCCAATTTGCCTACCCATTGCCCAGCCTACCAAAACAGGCACTGCTTGAAATATTCAGGCAGGAGACACCCCAAGTCAACGACTTCATTCCTCTCACGTATGCTATGAGGCAAGCTCCAAATCAGTCAGAAACCCGTGACTTAGCTTTGGTCGGGACAGACCGAGTGAGAGTTTCACTCTTTTCCAATCCACCTTCCTCTCCGGTCCACGTTTCAAGCTGGGTAAGTAGGAAACGAAGAGTGCTCCAGTATCGGAGTCGCTGTTATTCTGGCTATGGGAGAAAAGCTTTCTGGTCAGTTGTGCTTTGCGTGCCGTGATCGTATAGTGGTCAGTACTCTGCGTTGTGGCCGCAGCAACCCCGGTTCGAATCCGGGTCACGGCAGTTTAAGAAATGTTTCACTGCTTGTGTTTTCAACCGAGTGATACTGAAATAAGTCCTTTAACTCACACCTATGTTATAATTGCGTCCTCTTCAAGTTGCCATCTCGGTCAGCCTAGGCCCCCTTTAGGGAGAGCGCGTGTTAACACTGGGCTGTAGGGCACGGGCTCTTTCAGTCCAGGTTCAATGGATCAGATTCAACGCAACGTATGCCGTTTCATCTGAAACGTGCTTCAGTCTCGTTTCCGACGATCGCGCCACTTTCTTTTGGGCTCCAAAAGTAGAGAATTTTAAAAAAGGATATACATATATATAACAAAATATGCATGGAAATTCCTGCGAGCACCAGAGTGTAAGGAAGTATTTTAGCCGATCTCATCAAATCATATGTTTTATGAACTTGGCATCTCTGACAATTGATTGTGTGCTGCTGTTTTGTGTGCTGTTTCCTACCTCTCCAGGACCCTTTCCGTTTATTTATGTGTTTTGATTGCTAATTCTTGCCCTGCTGCCTTCAGGGGAACCGTGGTGTCGTGGTTGTCTCGTCTCATGCTCTTGGATGCGATTTTATCCCGGACTTTTGGACTGGGGATTGTTAGGCTACCTGCTGTGGTACTGAAAGGATCCCAAAGCAACATTATTTTGGAGCGATTCTTGACATTGATTACGTGGGAGCAACCTGTACGCATTGATGGACAAAACAGCCTGGAAGAAAACATGGGCAGGACGAGGAGTACACCTGTGTTTAGGAAGTGAACTCGAAAGAGCTTTCCCATACCGGAGTCGAACCCGGCCGCCCGGGCGAAAACCAGGAATCCTAACCGCTAGACCATATGGGATACAGAAAAAGAAGGTCATCACGCTGATGCTGTGACTTTCAACCTCAGTCCATTAGTCCAGAGGAGGCTGGCTTGCTGTTTTTTTCTTTTCTTCCCTTTCGTATAATCCCAGAGCTTTGCATCCAATCGAAACATTTGATAACCATCATAAAGTAGCTACTCACTGAATCGCATGGTGTGTCATCTCAACTCAAGGCAAGGACGCTAAAGACTGCCACGAGTACGTGTCTGAAGATGCCCCAATTTGCCTACCCATTGCCCAGCCTACCAAAACAGGCACTGCTTGAAATATTCAGGCAGGAGACACCCCAAGTCAACGACTTCATTCCTCTCACGTATGCTATGAGGCAAGCTCCAAATCAGTCAGAAACCCGTGACTTAGCTTTGGTCGGGACAGACCGAGTGAGAGTTTCACTCTTTCCAATCCACCTTCCTCTCCGGTCCACGTTTCAAGCTGGGTAAGTAGGAAACGAAGAGTGCTCCAGTATCGGAGTCGCTGTTATTCTGGCTATGGGAGAAAAGCTTTCTGGTCAGTTGTGCTTTGCGTGCCGTGATCGTATAGTGGTCAGTACTCTGCGTTGTGGCCGCAGCAACCCCGGTTCGAATCCGGGTCACGGCAGTTTAAGAAATGTTTCACTGCTTGTGTTTTCAACCGAGTGATACTGAAATAAGTCCTTTAACTCACACCTATGTTATAATTGCGTCCTCTTCAAGTTGCCATCTCGGTCAGCCTAGGCCCCCTTTAGGGAGAGCGCTAGTTAACACTGGGCTGTAGGGCACGGGCTCTTTCAGTCCAGGTTCAATGGATCAGATTCAAATCATAATTGTTATGAACTTGGA
>NW_024379914.1:0-9206 GCF_016835505.1 Polypterus senegalus
ACTTATCTAATTTGGCTATGTCCAGTTACATCTTTGTTTAATTTAACCAGGATTTTTACAGTCAGCTCTATTTAGTCATAATTCCAGATCTACTGATTTGCAGTTTTCAAGTATATCTTGTATTTAAATATACATAGATAAAACTTTATTTGTCACCTGGGGAAAATTTAGCTATTACAGAAGCTTTTAAAATAGATTGACATTATTTTACTAACCCAGCTTACCACAGCATATAAAATGACACTGGCCATCACAGAGTTATAGAAGATGTGAAGGATGTCACTTCCCGTATGAAAGGAACACAGTCTCCTAAGGAAAAAGAGTCTGCTCTGCCCTTTCTTATATAGTTCCTCAGTGTTCTCAGACTAGTCCAGCCTGTCATTAATACTTAGGTACTTGTAGAAGAGGACCACCTCCACATCCACTCCTTGAATAGTAACTGGACATAAAAGCTCTTTGGTGCGGAGAAAGTCCATAACCAGTTGCTTGGTTTTGCTGATGTTAAGATGCAGACAATTCTCTTTGCACCAAGAAACAAAGTTCTCCTCCTGACTCCTATACTCTGCCTCATTCCCTTTACCAATACACCCCATAAGTGCAGAATCATTTGAGAAGTTCTGCAAGTGACATAACCTGGTGTTTTATTTATAGTCTGAGGTGTACAAAACGAAGAGATGTATACACACATGGAAGCACACACACATACTGTACATACATACACTCACTCACACAGTCAAAGAAATTTATAAGTGCTGACAGCTTGTTTGACCTAGCAGAACACATGCCGGATGATGAATAGGAAGAAATGAGTGAACACACTCACACACGATTAGATCTGTAAAGGTCAACATGCACAAAGACAATAAGCCACCCCTGTATACCAAACTGTCCTGTCTGTCGATTCAGCTTGTATACTTCATTTGACTAAATGTGTCTGGTTTCAATTTAAATAACAATATTTAAGTAGTTTATTGAATTTCTTCATTTTACTCTCCATTTATTTGTGTACATAATAAATATACATTAAAGTATTTGATTGTATATTACAGTATTCTGTATTCTGTTGAGTGACTTCCTGGAGTGTTGCTCAAGTGAAATTGACATGAAGGTACTGTATGGACCATTCCATGCTAGTTTTTAATAAGTTCAGTTAAGGTACGACTTTTGATTATAAGTGTCTGACGTTACCACTGGCAAGAATTCAAAATCAGGAGGGACATTGATCTACATTTTATGTTTTTTTTCAAGAGGTTAATTATGTGAAGAATAATGAATGTGTTTCATAGGATAAATTAGCCAAGAGATAAATAACTAATGCCAGTTTCTAGATAGATAGATAGATGGATAGATAATTTATTAATCCCAAGGGGCAAATTTACATAATCCAGCAGCAGTATACTGATACAAAGAAACAATATTAAATTAAGTAGTAATAAAAATGAAAAAAATTAAAATAAAATTAATGTTAGCATTTACTCCCCCGGGTGGAATTGAAGAGTCGCATAGTGTGGGGGAGGACGATCTCCTCAGTCTGTCAGTGGAGCAGGACAGTGACAAAAGTCTGTCACTGAGCTACTCCTCTGTCTGGAGATGACACTGTTCAGTGGATGCAGTGGATTATTCATGATTGACACTACTGATGCTGAATGACAACAGCATACTATTGTTGCATGTGAGAGTCGGCTCCGTGTCTTGCCTCATTGTTAATGCCTTAACCCAACCTTGACGAATATTCACGTTTTTTGGAATTGAGGGGACTACACCAGAAAACAAAGCAGAGAAGAAGTTCAAGATTAACATTCAGTTTGGAGGAAATCAGATTAGCAAGAAGGTTTCAACCTTTATAAGCCTTTAATATGGAAATGCAAAGGTAATTAAAACCAGTCATACAAACAAAAGCTTTTTTATTTCAAAAGAGCACAAAGCGTTCTTCCATTTTATTATAGTAGAAAATTCAGCACTCTTTTATAGTCTTCTTTGACTGTAAACTGGATAAAACAGGACAGTGAATGAATGGATAGATGGATTGATTTAAACTCCTACAGTATATTTTTCTCAGGAATTCCAACATATTAAAATAAATTCTGTTACATTTATAGAACCACATTAAAGTGACAGATATTTCTCCATACTGATGACACCCCTTTAATTCATATACAATCTTGCAAATAACAATTCACCATTTATCAATTGATTATTCAGTTCAAAATTGTCTACTAGATACTCTACTAGGATATTATTAATGATAAACAGGGAAGAAAAAATGTGTTTTCTTTTCAAAATTTGAATATTTAATAACATAAAGAAAAATTTCAAAGTAAACTTGCAAAGCTGTAAAGTGTCAACTTTGTGATTGTGTTTTACATGATGAGGGGCAAAGCTGAATAATGGCCGGACATAAAATCTCGGTCCAGCCACCACCCCACTGCAGACGCCAACAGTTGTTTTTTCTGGGCACTTCAATTTTCTGTCCCTCCAAACAACTGCAATTGCAAGAACAATTGTGTCTGTTTGTATCCTACAACGGGCTGAGGGTCCAGCTATGTATCCTACCTTGTGCCTGATGGTGTGGCGGAAAGTCCTGGCTGCCAATACTATCAGATTTTAAAAGAAATCGAGAGTGGTCTCCCTAGACTTTCTGTATACTCAGATATAGGGATGGATATACAGTATGAGGAGTAAACCACATGATGATTATATTTTTATATTATGTACATTTAAGAAATCAAATTAATAATATATTGAATAATTATTATTAAAGTAAAGTTGAATAAATCGGACTCTGCAGCTGCATGAATGAAAGATAAAGTACCATTTCCGGTTAACAGAAATAGCTCAAAAGTTAATAGAAATCTACGTTTTGTACCTTTTACTTGTATGCAAAATTTGGTTGACCTAAGTGAAAGCGTACTCAATTTATCATGTTTACATACACACACACACACAATAATAATGGTATTTTCAGATTCAGGGAGGACTAAAACATTGAGGTTCATCAAAATCTTGAAATGGAATTTTTTGAGGATTCCAATACTTTCCCTATACTTCATTTACAAGAAAGTAAAGAACAAGTTCAGTAGTATGTACTCTGGAGGAAGAATAACAGCATTTGGGGTAAAGGCATTAGATAAAATAAAGTATGGTAAGAAAAGAAACATTTGATTTGCATGAGAAATATTGTCTTTGATACTGCACACTGCTGTTTTGGTGCTGACTACAAATCCAATTTTTCAAGTAAACAGTCCAAGGCCGTTGTTTCTGTATTGAAAAATTAGCTGTGCTATCCGTCTAAGGTGGCTTGAAATCTAAATAATCAAAGCAGACCTCAGGGTTAACACTTGCAGTACACCATCTCTGGTGTAAGCCATTTGGTATGGGATTTGTAAAAGCAGTATTAATATTTGTGATATGCTATCTATTGGAATGATAGAAACATAGCAAACAGAAGTATATACAGATAGACATACAGACACATCCTTTTATCAAGGTGGATGTACTAACAGTTTTCATAAATCAAGCCTATGTGAATGCAGTTTTTGAATGTAGTTTTATTATTAGCCACGGTGCCTGTCGAAGACAAGTAACAGAATAATTGAAAACATTTTGCTATCTTGTTCTATGTGTACTTTTCCTTTGTATTTGCATGTCTAAAGCGTCTCTTCACCGGCACTCCATCTTTTGATCGCACTCCTATAAAGCCTGCTTCTCAGACATTCTGTCATTATTTTATTGGTACAGTTTTTGCCTTCTGTCTGATTTTATACTTTGCATCTTTGAATGCAACTCTCTCAGCATGTGCCTTTACTCCTCCTCATGAGTCTCATACTATCTCTTTTTTTTCTCTTACCAAAGCCAAAATGACCAATTACAGCAAAACCAAACTGACCAATCAGATTGCTCTGATGGACTTGACACCTATTTTTTTTTATTAGATAGATAGATAGATAGATAGATAGATAGATAGATAGATAGATAGATAGTCACTTTTTCTTCACAGTTGTCTTACCTAAACTGTCTGAGTTATTATAGTTATAGTTATTATTTTCAGCTAGCTGAATTAGTCTCACTAATTGTTCAAGCTTACCCAGCTTTTTTTATTTCTAAACCCAATCTGTCTAAGGCTGCTTGAGTTTATCTTGGCTATTTAAGGTACCCATTGGAATAATATGCTCCTTCATACAGATTTATTAACAGGATCAAAACGATGTGCATATTTATTCTTGAATTTGTAACTGCTGTCATCTTGTCCCTTCCATTTAACATGAAACTGGCTCTTAGCTTGATCGTCCTTTAAGTTTCTTACCTGTATATAAAGCCACATCTCCCTTTAACCTGGACCATCATTTCTGTCTTGTATACTGTTATTCTTTTCAATGTTCAACTCTGTTTTCACACGTGTTTTGACTTTTCCCAAGAGATGCCAGTATTTAACATTGTAATTTTATTCAAATGCATTAATTTAATTTTGTACATTTCCATTTACAAATAATAGCCCTTTCATGCAAATATAATATTTTCTTAAAATACAGCATTGAGTACCCATTATATTAATTAACCATTATCTTGTATTTTCTTATAAAAGGAAGTTCATCCCTTTTGGTATATAAGCTCATTAGGACAGTTGCCAAGGGACCTAAAATGAATGGAAAACTGCATTAATTTCCTGCCCTGTTAATAATGTATTAAATCATAGTATAAGACAATGTTTTCAATATCAGTATCTTAAAAAGGTGCCTGCTTGCATAAAAATATCTTCTTCATTTATTTCCCTCTAAGCTCGCAGGATGCAGAACGAAGCAGCGTCGTTTGCTGTTGGTCTTAACTGCAATATTAAAAATCCTTTCTTGTGCTGCTTGCAGTAATGTTAAAATGTGTTTATATTTACCCAGCATTTACAGAGAATGTGAGTGTTGTTGAACTTGTCACAAATTTGAAAATATATTTTAACAATTAATTAACATCATCACAACAATTTGTATGTAAAGATAGAACCCATTCAAATCATAATTAAAAGCATAAAATAATAAAGTACAATAATGCCTAATTACACTCTAGTTATGTAGCTACAGAGTGATTAACAACAGAACTACAGTCTAATAAGAGACACTTAGGCATTTAATGTAAGGTATTGCCAGATTAGTGGAAATAAGTAAGGGGATTTGATTTGGCCTCTACAGCTCTAAAACTGGCTCAGCAGGCAGAGTGCTTGATCAGTGGAGATGCGTAACGTGCAATTATGATAGCGACACAGACCAGTTCCATCGATACCCTGCAGCACTAACAACAAAGGCGTCTAGGAACTAACTGAGAAGAAAACTAACAGAAATGCTATTCATTTAAAGGAATAAGGCAAGAGCATCAGGCTACACTGGAGTAACCTCACTTTGGTTACCTGCTGGACATTTCTCTACTTGTTATGTGTTTGTTACCATTTTTAACATTTTTTTCTATATTAAAATGATTTCTTTTCAGATACAAAAGTTTGCTTCATAAAGTTGTTAACAGAGCTCAGCAAATTGACCAGAAGTTCATGAATAATTGTGAATTGCTGGAATTCACGTCCCACAACACTCCATTGGAAAAAAGGGATTTTCAGAATGAATTAATGTATATCTTAATTAAATATCAAATACAAATACATTTTTTTAAAGTTAAAGTTAATCATTTTTTTCTGATAAATAAAGTATAAAATTAGTCAAAACATCTTTTTAAATGCCATATAACTATTTCACAAGATTGGTGTGTTAGACTTACAGTATATTAAAAAATGTTTCTTTTGCAGAATGTGTCTCTTTGTATGTTCTTTACGTTATAAACTGAATATATTTCTGACACTTGTCTTTACTTTCCACCTAATTTGGAACACATTATTTTGTGCTCACCAACAAACCAGAGCTACTCAGCATTTCATAAATATGAATTATTTGTTGGGTTGCCTCTTTTTAATCTTACTTGTTTAATGCATTATAATTGCACATCCTTTTAGTGTCATTACAGACTTTAAAGATGAATATACAGTATTGTCTGATTCTAACAAGATACCTTTTGTTTGTCCCATTTTTCAATAGTCTCAGTTTGATTAACATTACAAAGTGTACCCACTGGATGCAATGTAAATATGTGTATTTCTATGTCCTGTTTTAAATTTTAAATCACAGTTTCTATAAATAGTGTTTGGCTAATGTAAAAAAAAAAAATATGAGCAAGAATAAAACACCTGGGCCTGCCATGAGCGTGCCATGTTACTGACTAACTAAACAATTAGCCTGTCCAGGATGATTAGCTTTGTTGAGCTCACTGTGCTTTTGTTCAAAGCCAGCTTGCTAATTCTTACTGAAATGGTGAAAAGAATCTGTTTAATATTCTGCCTTTTTACTGGAATAGAATGTCACAAAAAACACACATTTGATGGAAAAGGAGATCATGTGCTTTAGTTTATGTAAAAAAACAAACAGCAGAATTCAAATAATGAATCGTCTTAATGAAACCACAATTCTAATCCCCTTTGTCATGAATAGCTTATTTAGATTGGGTGCACTTCAAGTAGTTTTCTGGCAGGCAAACAGGGGAAAAAGTGGCAGTGGGTTCATTTCAGATGGATAGATCTCATCAGTGGCTATGCAGGTAAGTAGCAGCCCACAGTCAGGGCCGTCTTAACATATGGGCACAGAGGGCACTGGCTGGGGGCTCCAGGAGTGTAGGTGCCTATGATGTTTCTGATGCCTATTTATGTTTCTGTTTTGCACTCAAAACAGGGGCCTCAACACACTGCTTAGCCTGGTGGCCTATGATGTTGGTGAGACAGCCATGCCCACACTAATAGATTGAGACTTCATCTTCACCCCAATGTGTATGGATGGAACTTCTAAGATGATGTAAGATCTTTCACTAAGGATGGCACCCAGAAGGGGCATCCCAGTAAGGGAAAATGTTAATGCCCTGACATCAAACCTTCATGGTTCCTCCAGTCAGGGGTAGGCAACTGCTAAAAGCTTGTGATGTTATTAATAATAACAATAATAATATATTTTATTTATATAGGGATAGGCAACTGCTTGGCCCTATCTAAAAGCTTGTGATGTTATTAATAATAACAATAATAATATGTTTTATTTATATGGCACATTACCTTTCTTGTGTTTTAAAGTTTTATGAAGATTTATAGATGATAAATTCATGATAAGAATGTTAAGAAGAATATGTTCTTTCTTTTTAGTTTTCTGCTTTCTTGAGCTTTTGACTTCTGTAAAAGCAACTTGTCTAAACAGCACTGAAAGAGGAAATGTTGGTAGAGACAGAAGCCATGAAGGAAGGATGTTTCTGCAGAACACAGAAAACCTTTGCAAAACAAGCAGGAAAGAACTTTTGCAGACAGGTAGGATCAGAGAAAGGTCAAAACTTTTAAAAATTGAAAAATTATATTTTAAGAAAGGTCATGTTGTAATGGCCATTAGCTGGACTTCCCAATACGGAATTAAAAGTGAGGCCTATGAACCACTGGATACCTTTAATTCATAAACATGTACAGAACCTACTTCACCGTATTTCAAGGACAACAAAAGATCACACATAAATGTGAATGAGAACAAGTGTTTTGTGACATTACAATAATGCATTATTTTCCTTTTAGTGAATCTGTGATTGTTCTAAAACACTTTCTAAATTATCATTGAGTTCTGAAAAAATGACTCAGGCAGATACGGTATATTTTAGGTAGAGGGGTCTAGGGGTGTTTACTATAGCCCGATGAGCTTTAAATGCAGCAGAAGTAGCAAAAATATGACCAATAAGAGCCATGCCACCAAGTAGCATTGTAAACTAAAAAGACTGAATGCCGACACACATTTGATTTGTCAACCAGCATCGTCTGTGACAGCTTCCGAAACGTCCAGGTTGTATGGTATCACATGCATTTGCTTCGCTTCTGTTTTTGCCACATCAAGAAAATTAAGAATGTTAACAATACATTATCTAGACGTGCCTACCCTTCATTGGTTGCCTTGTTGCTCTATATAGCAGCCTGGGATCTAGAGATTAGGGGAGAGGGAAGGAGGAGTTGCATAAGCAGTCATCTCTAGGTGAAGCTGGACCAGAGTCCCAGGTGTAAGTTGCCTCTTTCCCAACTAGGTAAGAGCAAGTAGAAGAGGACAAGAGTTGGGGAAGAGGACATATCTTTTACTCTACATAAGAAACTTAGAATAGGGTCTCCCAAAAAGGTCTGAGTGGAGGCTTTTTGGAATTTGTTGGTCTAGATGAAGCAGCAAATGTACAAACAGGAAAGTGCTGTCCAGATACAGAGTAAATACAGTAATCTCAATTTTGCCAAATATGCATTTAGTGATCGTTCAAAACCCAGGAATTGCAAGAAAGCAACCTGGCCTTGAGGCTGCCATATAATTTCACCTGATTTCAGAACACACACGAAGAGAACCTGAAATCAAACCACAGGATGAGTATACAGGCAGCTCCTTGCCTATGATTTAGCAATGAAACAATTCTTCTGGAATTTTTGGGACTCTGATAAATGAAAATGGCTCATTTGTCCCACACAAACATGGGGAGGGTGTCTGAGGGAGAAGAGTTTTTTTCCATGAAGCTAGGGCTATAGAAACAGCGCACATGAGAAACACCAGGGCTTGCACTGTGATGTACTGTATGTTGTGAGGCCATAGATGTACAATATTGAAATTCCTAAAGTGTGCTTTGGAGTGAATGCATTTATTTTTGGTGAAGTTTTGTTATTTAAAGCATTTGCACAGATTGGTATGTCATAAAAACGAAAATATGTTATACATGAAAATAATGGTTGGCATATCAAAACCTACACATAGACAAATAATATTTCAAAGATACCAGAAGATCACAAGTAAAAGAGAATGAAAATAAATGTTTTGTGAGATTAGAATAATGCATTATTCTTCTTTAAGTTAATTTATGAATGTTCTAAAACACTTTCTAAATTTCCATTGAGTTCTGAAATAAAGACTCTTTCAGAAATGTTTAGCGTTAACAATAATCGACCAGGATAAGTTTAGTGTGCTGCTGCCCTTGAGTGGCAGTTACTCCAGCACTCTCATGAAATCCCTGAGAGCAGTTGATGTGAGCTGATCCTCAAGTCACACTGTGACAGCCGATTGAAGTGTATGCATCGTTGAAGGCTTTACTTTCTATACAGTATTTCTTTATGTTTTTCCAGTTTAAATCTG
>NW_024379915.1:0-36569 GCF_016835505.1 Polypterus senegalus
ATAACTGCAGAAACAAAAAGCTGCATTAACATGCGACATTGACAGCAGTTTATTATAACTGCCTCTGTAGTGCAATAGAATCAGTTCTTGCCTTGGAACCAAAAGGTCGCAAGTTCGATCCTAAACCAGTCTGTTTTGAGAAGTAAACTGCTCTTAGTCTTACTATTTTAGAATAAAAGCATACATTTGATTTCAGTCTGTAACAGCCGGTGTAAGTTATGATCTTTGTAAAGGTTAGCTTTGTTTTTTTTTTTTAATTCACTATTCATTCTCTCAGTCACGTTCAGAATCAATCCATACAACCCCATCTGACATGGCTGTTTTCACATAAAGACGCGCTATAGCTCTGCAGTGTACCACGATGCATACTAACACACACCCCCCCAATGGGTTCTGACACAAAAACGCTGGTGAAGCTGCCTTCTTCGTATCTCACCGTCACTTGCTTTTCTTTTTATTCAGTTTTATTGAGTGTTCCTGCCAGTCCCCGCATGTTGCTGTATGCTGTTTCTTTTGTACTCCAGGACATGCAGAGGAGAGAATGGTAAAGAGCAGTAACTTCGGCACTATATGCAATCATCAGACACTCCCCAACTGCCCGTGTCGTTCAAACACAGGAACATATATTGGTGTGAAAGTATAACAAAAGTGCACTTTTTTTCAAGTGCACTTTTTCCATCGCCTTTTCCTGTAAGAAGCAATGTACACACTTCTCTCTATGCTGTGGTTTTTATTACACACCAGAAAGAAAGAGACGATACATGTGAAAATATCATCGCACTAATGCAATATTATTTGAAAACGAACAGCGTCAGATCGGGTGTGAATTTATGCAGGAACTGGAAATTCTCTGATGTGGGAACTTCCCCCAGGGAAGAAAGTACAGTGTCAGGTGCTCATTCAGTGTAATAGGAACCATAGCACAGAGAGGTGTGTACACGGCAACAAGTACACGTGTCGTAAATGTAGGAAGGACGGTCCTTGGGTGTGTGGGAACTGTTAATATTTGAATGTGATGATTTTATATGGCACGGAATGAAAATCAGCACTTCTTAGCATTGCACCATGCAAGCTGTCGTATCAATCGCCTACTGTAACTTGCTTTCTTTTTTCTTCGGTTATACAGGTAGTTTTGAATAAAAGTGCACTTGTTTTGTTTGCGAAATGAAGGGTCTGCGTGCACTTTTCGTGGCATTACACGTGTATTTTTTGAGCATGCCAGTTTGAGCAGTATAAAAAGTATTGAAAAGAATAACAAAACAACGGGCAGATGGGGAGTTTCTGATGATAGCATATAGCGCCAAAGTTACTGCTCTTTACCATTCTTTCCTCTCCATGTCCTGGAGTACAAAAGAAACAGCATACAGCAACATGCGGGGACTGGCAGGAACACTCAATAAAACTGAATAAAAAGAAAAGCAAGTGACGGTGAGATACAAAGAAGGCAGCTTCGCCAGCGTTTGTGTGTCAGAACCCGGGGTGGGGGTGTTAGTATGCATCGTGGTACACTGCAGAGCTATAGCGCTCTTTAGTGAAAACAGCCGTGTCAGATGGGGTTGTATAGATTGATT
This sequence comes from Polypterus senegalus, assembly GCF_016835505.1. NCBI lineage: Eukaryota > Metazoa > Chordata > Cladistia > Polypteriformes > Polypteridae > Polypterus > Polypterus senegalus. The sequence continues at coordinate 1,572 of NW_024379915.1, forward strand.
CTGAATGCGACTGAGAGAATGAAAAGTGAATTAAAAAAAAAAAAAAGCTAACCTTCACAAGGATCATAAATTACACCGACTGTTACAGACTGAAATCAAATGTATGCTTTTATTCTAAAGTAGTAAGACTAAGAGCAGTGTACTTCTCAAAACGGAGTGGTGCAGGATCGAACTCGTGACCTTTTGATTCCCAAGCGGGAACTGATTCTATTGCACCACGGAGGCAGTTACAATAAATGGCTGTCAATGTCGCATGTTAAGGCGACTTTTTGTTCCTGCAGTTATATTTTTGAAAAAAAGTGCAATTGTGTTATATTTGTACCTTTTGTGAAAATGTTTCTTTGTTATTTGGACTTCAGGCTTCATACGTTATATAGTTTATGCCTACATTTTGTCATCTACTACTAGAATATAAAAAACGTTTCTGTTTTAACAATGTGTTTACACAGATTACTGTAGAAACGGAACAGACATGAAATGCGTGTGTTCCAAATAACAATCTATTATTTCCACTCTAAAACTCCACTTCACTCCCAGATACTCAATCAAGGCATGAGCTGGGAGAAGTTCGTGCACGTTCTAAATTGGTGTGAAGATGGAATAGCCGGCTGCTCCTAGCGTCTCTTTATCAGCACATTTAGAAGACAAAGGACGCTGGCGTAGAGGTGTGAAGGGATTTAAGAAGCGATTTAAGGTGGGACGGAATTACGAGTTTTTTCGTAGGCTCTGGTAATTCTAGTGTTAAGGCTACTGGCTCCTTTCTTAATCTTGTAAGGACACCAATGAGTGTGTTAGTTAAGTCAGGACCTTTTAATAATTGCTCCTTAAGTGAAGTCCCCTGGTAGTTGGCAATACAGTCAAAGACCACTCAAATTTTATTTTTCTTTGGATGATACACACCATGATGTGCAATGTATTCTATGTTAATTAATGTTGACTTATGTTTATTTTTTATTGTGTCTTCTATTTTACTATTCATTTTGTAAAGCACTTTGAGCTACATTTTTTGTATGAATATGTGCTATATAAATAAATGTTGATTGATTGATTGATTGATGTACCACACTCTGCCTTCATTGCAATTCATGCTTCCTTTGGGTCTCTTAACAGCATAACCATTGTCTATAATGTCTTTCATGAAGGCTTTATAGTCTTCGTGGAAACCTGAATTTGTGCTCAGTTTTCTTTTGAGTCCAATAGCACGCTGTTCAGCAATACAGCGGTTATTCGGCATTTTAAGTGTTTCATCCTTCAAAAGTAAATTTTAACAATAGTGGCCACCTACCAGTCTCGTAGATTCTGAGGCTATGCGCATGAACTTGATGTCTTCCTGTGACATCTCCTCTTTTTCTTCACAGTTGCACTCTGGAAAATCTGTGTTATACTGTCACAGCAACATATCTTCAACCTCTGTTATTGACACACGATTGATTGAATTTTGGGCATCTTACCATTTTGTTTTGCGAGGTCATCTATCTCTTTGTATGGTCCACCAACTACCCATCCAAGTGCAGTCTTCATGGCGTGAGGTCCACTTCCTTGGCTAGGTATGATTCGTGACTGCTTGAAGATTTCAGGGTAGTTGATTCCTATTAAAATATCAACTTCAGAGTCAATATGAGATAGACATACCTCTTTAAGATATGCCCACTTATCGATATCTTCTTGTAGTGGAATACTTTCTCTGTTCACTGGAATGGAGACCTGTGTGAAGACCTTTGGCAAATCAATATATTCAACATCATTGAGACCACAGACTTGTAAATCTGATAAAAACAGAACATTGGGTTAACATTTTTGAATCACCATCATAGTTACTCATAGTTTTGAGGAATACTTGTGTTCTTCTCCCTTGAAGGCTCAATTGTCTCTGGAGCTTCTCAGTGCAAATTGTTACTGTACTGCCGAGGTCTATAAAGGAGTATGTTTCATTTTTCTTGGATTTTACCTTAACAGGAACTACTTGTAGTGCACATTTATGGGGACGTACCGTCAACCCACTAGAAGTAGTAGAAGGGGAGAGAGTGAGAGCAAAATAGACGGCTATTATGAGCTGAACGGCCCCTCTTAGACCCTCTAGCACTGAGGGCTTCAGCAGAGGCACAAGTTCCAGTCTCTGTTTTCTTTTACTCAGAGCTACCATAAACGGAATGCATACATTTCTTAGCCTGTTTATGTAAAAAGATAGTTAAATTGCGAATGTCAATCTCTCTATCTTCTTCATCTTCAATTTCATAAGCTATGTCTCGCCACTTATCTTGTAGAAAATGTGGGAGCTTTGAGAGTATAGTACGGAAATTTTCATTGCTATTAAATGCTGCTATATTTCTTGCTTTAGTCATGGAGCCCATACAGTTATCAAGAAAGGTTGCATAGTCTGTCAAAGTCTCTCCATCATTGTGTTTAATTTGGGGCCACTTCAAAGCCTTACTTACGTATGTGTCTATTATAAACGCTTGGTTGCCATAGTAACTTTCAAGCTGCTTTCTAGCCTTTTCATATCCTTCATCTGGTAGCAATCGTGTACACCCTTCAGTCATTTCTTGGGCTGGTCCTCTTGTATATTAAATCAAATAATATAATTTATCTTGTGGGTCTGCTAATATGTCACCTACAGCGTGATCGAAGGTTCTGATAAATTTTACATAAGTCAGCGGGTCACCTGAAAATAAAGGGACCTGTCTGCGTGGTACTTCACCATGCGACGCTGAAGGTGCTGGATGTGTTGGAGGTACTGGAGCAGCTGTTATCTTTTGATCAGCTAACGATTTATCCATTTCAATAATTGCCTTTTGAAATTTGCCTTGATTCTGCGCTAATATATCAATAAGACCGTGTCCTTACAACAGTGGCTGTCCTGAGGCAGTTAGCGACCGTACCTGGCTTTCGGACTCTAGTTCATCTGACCTTTGTAGGATTCTTTCGAGTGTCAATTGTTCAACCAGCACTGCTGAAGAAGGTGATGATGCAGCAACGGTTTTCTGGGCTGAAGAATTGATAGATAGATAGATAGATAGATAGATAGATAGATAGATAGATAGATAGATAGATAGATAGATAGATATTTTATTAATCCCAAGGGGAAATTCACATAATCCAGCAGCAGTATACTGATACAAAAAAAATAAAAAATAAAAATAATAAGTAATAAAATGCATGTAAAAACAGACAATAACTTTGAATACTGTTAGCGTTTGGGGTGGAACTGAAGAGTCGCATAGTGTGGGGGAAAGAACAATCTCCTCAGTCTGTCAGTGGTGCAAGACAGCGACAGCAGTCTGTCAATAAAGCAGAATCAAGTTTAATATCGAGAGCGTGCTTTAACTGAGGAGACGTCTTTTTGACTTTGAGCGATCCCATTCTTGTAATTGCATTTCTTCGAATTGATAAACTAGCTGCTCATCAGATGTGTGTGTTAACAGGCTATTTGTATCTTTCAGCCATACCGCTGTAGTGTCAATAAATTCATTTCATTTCTTAGAGCTTTCGGCAAATGTCGTTTTCTGTTTCTTGATCGCTCCTTCTTTACTTAACGCGGATAGAAGCCTTTTATGTTGATCCTCTATCTCACTTTGCGTCTCACGAAATCTTTAAAGTCTTTCTGCTTCTTCTAAATGATTTTCTAAAGCGTCTTTAAGGCTTTCTATTTCAGCCTCAAGCCCAGAGAGCCATTCTTTCTTTCTACTCATATGATCTTTAAGATCTCTAATTATATTTTCTGACTTTGAGTCTGTACTTAGATCACTGCTGATCTCATTTGAGCTATGCTTAGACGTTGCCATGACAGCAGTTCGAGTAAATGACAGGACGTTTCTTGACAGCAATTTCGTCACAATCGGGATGTTCCAACAATGCAGTTTACTTCCTTGTAACAAGGCTTCAATGACTCAGGCAAAAGCACAACTGATCATCCAAGATGTCTTTTTATAATATCACAGTCTCTCAAATCTTCTCAAGGTACGGTGAACTTGCTTTCATTTATGAAAATGCAGAAATAGTAGATGAGACCACAGTACCTCTGAATGAGCCAGTTCTTTTTCTTCATTGATGAGTTCAGGAGCAGAAGTGTCCTCCATACTTGGATGGTAGATTCCAGTCCAAGTTTCAGGCCTTAGTTAGCCAGTTTTCAGACAAAATTGTAGCTGCGTTTTTCCAAAATTACCAAAGTTCAGCAGCTTCAACTCAAAAAATGGGATTCAACAAAAGCCTGACGCGCAGAAATGATTCCACAGACAAAATAGTTTTGTTTTAAAAAGTTTAGTTAAGTTTTAAAGTTAAACAGTTCACACAAAAAAAGGAAAATTAAAATAGCAAAGAAGGAAAAATTAATGTTAAGAAAAGTTCAATACTAAGCTTAATCTTGTTGCATCTCTTTTCTGAAACATTTCAAAACCTTTCTGAATCATTTCTAAATATTTTAGAACCATTTTTAAACGTTCAGAAAACTGTATGCTTATCCCATCTCTGAGTAGAAAATGGTTTTTTCAAGTCTCTCTTTACTGGGACCTGTTCTTTCCAAAACTGGGCTTATTGTCACACTGTTTCTCAGTTATAGTAAGAAGGTTCTATCTCTTGCTAACTTATAAGGGGAAAAGACTGTACCATAAGTTATGATTATGAAAGAAATTTATATTCTATTCAAATTAAGCAAACATTAACACGAGTTTAACTCAAAACGTTAACTTTCTAAGATTGGCTCTTATAATATGATCTGAACTATGAGGGTAATGAATGAAGAGGATGAAGAGCTCTGTCCAATAATGAATAGTGTGCTAAAGTAAGACATTCATTGGTTGGTAAATAGCCTATAGCCAAGGATGTTAAGACTGTGTATGTTTGAAAATATTCTTGGAGACCAAAGGTAATTTTTAGGTCTGAGATACATAGTACGCTATTCATGCCTATGATAAGTAAGTCTCTTGGAGTACGAGGGAAAGTGGATTATGCACGTGTTATTCATACAACACTTGTGTGGGTTGAAGCAGTAGAGAATAATGTGAATGTGCATACGTATTTCTTACGGTACTTTTGTAGTTAGGATCTCTGTGAATGTGTATCTCTATATGTGAGTGTGTGTTAACTTTAAAGTGCATGAGTAGGCCAACCCGGTAATAAACGTGGCCGGTTCATGAATCCCTGAAGAAAAGTAAGTAAGGAGAAGAAGAGGGTAATACCATAATCATACAATAACAAAGGCCATCAAACTTGATTTTTTTTGTTTTGCTCCACTGACAGACTGAGGAGATTGTTCCTCCCCCACACTATGCGACTCTTCAGTTCCACCCGGGATGGTAAACGCTAACATTACTCAAAGTTATTGTCTGCTTTTACATGCATTTTTATTACTCTTTAATATTGTTTTTTTGTATCAGTATACTGCTGCTGGATTATGTGAATTTCCCCTTGGGAAATCTATCTATCTATCTATCTACATACAGTAAGTGGTTTTCAGAAACCCTTCTGGGCAAAGTCTTCCTCTGGAAAGTCATTGTCACACTTGTTCAAGGACATAATATTAACATGATTGCTTAGGTCAAAGTTGGCTCTGCTTACAGATAATTTACTCTGAAGGGTACAATGCAACACTTCAGCATGTGTCATAGGCAACAACCGGGTGGTTTACGAGAGTGGATTTAGATGGTTTGGGTAGTGCTGGAGCATCGGCAGGAGCCACAAGCACAGCAGAGGTCCAAAGCAAAGTGATACCTATACCATCTGTCTTCAGGGAGGGAAGATTCATCTTTCACCATTGCTTTTATTATAATAATTACAACAGTAAACATAACTTGAGAATGTACTGTATCTTCTGTAACAAACTAAGCCGATAAGAGATAAGAGTATCGGGTCCCAAGATGTGTTCAGTATTTAGTATAAAGCAGATATCTGCTAAAGAAATGTGTGTATATATATATATATATATATATATATATACTGTATATATATATATATATACCATCCAATGTCTGTCTCTCTGTATGTCTGTGCACTTTTCACAAGAGAACTAGTTAATAGATTTAGATCAGCTTTTTTTCTATAATTTGTTGGAACTTTCCTGTTGATTTTGCGACTTCTCTCATTGTGCTAAGTATCATAGTTCACTTGCGGTTCTGATTTATTTCCGCGAATCTGTGAGACAAGTAGCAGGCTCATGCCCTACTGTGGAAGGATAATTTTATGGTAGCACAGCATTCGTCTTAAAGAAATAGCATAAAGGCTTAATAAATGTCAGAAACCTGTTCAGGCACACCAGGAAACAAGATAAACGTCATGTGAACAACAAAATGTAAACTGAAATATAACAAAAATACTGAGATGGTCAATTAAATAAAGAATGTACCAGAAGAAAGGTTGATGTAACATACAAAATGTACTGAAGGATGAATAAGAGATGGCTAAGCAGATGTCCTATAAACGAGAATGGACAATTGTTATATGCACAGAAATTTCAAGGGTGGTGGTGCAACTCAAAGGCACAAGAAGAACCAGAATATAATATAACAGACTTTTATTTTATATAAATCATTTGGGTGTAAACCAATGAACCAACCAGAGTAAAATGTATGCATTGATTAACCCTGTATGTAACTTCAATAATTTATAAAATGAACCTCTATTCTTTGTTTCTCTGATCATTCTGACCAGGTTGTAATGGATTGCTTTTTCTGAAATCTCCCTCCAGGGCATTTTGCTGAGGAGTAATTAAAAGATACAATGAACAGCTTTTCTCCTGCCTGATTACTGAATTGTCCTGTTAGAGGACATTTCCTTTTTAATAACATTTAATAAGATAAATTTCGACCACAGTTTTTGACGCCCAACGTTAAGGCAATCTGTACACCGGAGAGAACACCCAGCAGAATCTCAGATGTGAAGGCGATGAAGTAATTGTGGTGCATCTGAAAATTGGAACAACTTGTTCCCATCTGCACGGGACTCCCCTCCAGAGGCTGCGATAATCGTACCCGAAATGGTAGGAGAGGAGATATGTTCATTCGTTCATTTGGGGATAATACGCTGAGTTAGAAGTCATACCGTTTGAACAAGAGTGTTTTTCTCGTTTAGAGTTTGAGTTAATTTTTATTATTGTCATGTTAAGAGAAAGTAAAAAGAATTCAGTGAGTTCCTTTTACCTACTAAAGAGAGCCTACGTTGTCCCATGGATTCACTGGGACGCATCAGAGATTGCTAATGAGTCAAGAGTAGTGCCGAGGTCAATCCTCGTCAAGTTGCGGATTATTTTCGGTTGCCGCCCGGAGGAAGTGACCCACTGTTTTTTTTTTTAAATTTTATTTATTTTATTAAATTCAAATAACATTCCATACACAAAACTCAAGTTTTACAAGAAAGGAAAAAGGTTTGAAACAAATCAACCCCCACCCCTGAGAAAGAGAGCAAGGCCAGCAGTGCAAAACTTTATGCTAATAAAGATAAGTGAATAGAAAAATAAATAAATGAATAAGATAAATTGAATTAAAGAGGGGAGAGAACCTGCTTCCTCAATTTAAATGCTTATTCTAAAATGTTATTGATTAGATCCTGCCAGGTTTTGAAAAATTTCGGTACAAATCCTCTAAGTGTGAATTTGATTTTTTCCATTTTCAAATAGTATAAAACATCAGTTACCCAATGACTTAGAATAGGAGAATTAGGATTCTTACAATTGAGCGAGATAAGTCTACGTGCCAGGTTGTAGTAAAGGTAATTCCAGTTTGTTTGTCCTTCTCCACTTTAAGCCCATCTGTTAGCCCACCAAACACAGCTGTTAGTGCATTAGGACGGATTGTGACACCAAGGTTGCCTGATAGGCATTTAAAGATTTTTGTCCAGAATGATGTTAATTTGGAGCAGGCCTAAAACATCTGACCCAGTGAGGCTGGAGCTTGATTGCAACGTTCGCAGGTTGGATCCTTCCCTGGAAACATTTTGGACAATTTTAAATGAGACAGATGTGCTTGATATATAATTTTGAGTTGAATAATTGTATGCTTGCGCATATGGAGCTTGAGTCTCTGCATTGCTGCCTAGGTGAAGTGGTGGCTCTGAGGCTAGGGATCTGCACTGGCACTCGGAAGGTTGCCGGTTCGAATACCAAAAGGGACTCTGCTCTGTTGGGCCCTTAACCTGCAATTGCCGAGCGCTTTGAATAGTGAGAAAAGTGCTATATAAATGCAAAGAGTAATTTGAATTATTATTATTACCTTCCACTCCTTTTCTGAAATGTTGTGCAAGAGATCCTATTCCCACTCTCTTCTTGGACCTTTGTAAGGGAGACACAATAAAATGGTTTTATATATTACAGAAATGCTGTCTGAGTCCTCAAGAATCAATATTATTTCTGGTATAGAGGGAGGTGAGAGGTGAGGAAAATTGGGCAGGTTCTGTTTAACAAAGTTTCTAATTTGAAGGTAGTAAAAGAAATGTGTTGCTGGAAAGTTAAATTTGGAATCTAATTGTTCGTAGGATTCAAAGACGGTATCTATGTACAGGTCTCTAACTGATTTAATCCAAAATGTTTTCCAGATATTAAAAACTGCATATATTTGCGAGGGTGGAAAAATGTGGTTCTTGTGCAGTGGTGCGACTAATAAAAGCTTCTCTATCTTAAAATACTTTCTACATTGGTTCCATATTTTGATTGAATGAAGCACAATTGTGCTGTTAGTTTATTGGTGATAACATATTTTTTGGGTTACAAAGCAAGGAATATAAAGAAGTACTGCAGGATTTTATTTCTGTTGTGGACCAAGCCTGTGTCTGTTCATCTATTTGTGTCCAGGTTTTTATAGTTTGTATATTTGCTGCCCAGTAATAAAACTGAAAGTTAGGTAAAGCCATGCCGTCTGGAGACTTAGGTCTTTGTAGGATCTCCGTTTGGATACGTGGATGTTTTGAATTCCAAATAAATCAGATTAGAGTTGAATCTAATTTCTTAAAAAATAATCTGTTGATGTTGTGGAAGACAAATGTTCTCTTCGTTCCCTTGTACTAATTCATGTCTGAGAAGTAAGCTTTACAAAACCATGTAATAGCATGCTTTGTTTTAGCAAACAGAAAAATGTTTGTGCAAAGGACTCAAGGTCTGAGCATTCCACACATGAGTCTGCCTTATCACGTTTTCCCTTAGCTTACATCTGAACGCCATAACAAAAGGAGCCAAGAAATCAAGTTGCATAAGGGGCGTTGAAGGGGCTAAAGGTTTGTGTATAATAAATGTTGTTGACTGTTACATTTTATAATGATATTAAATTACGCATTCTAGGGTATAAAACTGGACCCCACCCAACAGACGGGGTTCAGAAGAGCCCTGATGCTGTCATGTATATTTGATTGTCTGCTTTTCTGAAACTCTTCTCACCGTGACTCTGAAAATAAAGCTGCTTTATAACCGCACCTGCTGTCGGGTCTGAGATTTCGTCCACAGTTTTGGCCCAACGTGGGGCAGGAGACGGCAGACGGCTCCTCGTGCAGGATCGTCCAGATGACCGTGGTGGAGCCGATTCCGGCCGGATCGGGTCCAGCTTCGTAAATGTAGGATTGGCCTGCCTTGGGCGTTTCCTGCTGGGGAGTCCCTGACCTCCTCCTAGCCGATACGAGGCACGACTTGACGGGCATTTCCATGCAGGTGGATGGAGTCACGGTGAGTAGATCGGGGGATTCCTGTTAGTTTGACTGGTGTGCTGGAAGTAATATGAATATAGAAGGAAAAGGAATAAAAAGCATATGCAAAATAAAGAATAAGAAAGCATACTGTATGGAAAATACATAGGAGGGTTCTAAGGGCTCACGGAAAGTGACTTGGGACCCTACGGAAAACGGCACAGTGTGAATGTTAGCTAGTCACCCCTGTGGAAAGGATTAGAAAAGGGGCGAGTGGCACGCTCCTATAATAATTTGAGGAACGGGGTGAAAGGGCGTATTTAGAGAATGTGTGTCTAAATAAACGGGAGGTCGAGTTTTTCATCTGCTGTCTGGTCATACTCTTGTTTCAACGGGTTGCTAAGGTGACGGAGACAATACCCTGGCAGATTGACGCATACAAACCGTCTGATGAAGGGATCGGGTAAAACCTCCATATCCTGGACTCCACGGGGCGTATTGATGTAGGATTCTGCTGATGCAAATAACGGACACGAAGTCACCTGAAGCTGTAATCCGGGAATAGGAGCGGACGGCAGGTGGAACGGGGTTTATCGAGGGCTGAGTCACTTTCTGCTGAGATCCTGCCACTCACTATGGGAAAAACAATCAGTAGCCAGTCAAACAGTCCCCCAAGAGTCCTAAAACCTAACGTTAGAAGGATTATTTTCGGGGATCGCCAGGCTCCTAGTGCGCTGTCGGGATCGAAAGGCGGGTCCCTAGAAAGCTCATTGAAAAGAAGACAGGATTAAAAAACATGTAGGAGGTGGAATAAGGACAGTGGAGGTGGATGGCAGTGGAAGGAACTGGAGATATGAATTAGAAAAATACTGTGCAGAAATACACAGGGTTGTTGTAATGGAGGTCCTTATCGGATGGATATTTATGACAGATGGGAATTGGTTATTAAAGACCGTACGTTGGAAGCGGCACAAAACGGAATGAGCTTTTAGTTGCTGAACTTAAGAATAGAAAGGAAAAAGAACAGCTGCTTATAGCTTTACAGAAAGTGTAGGCTGATACGGGACCCCAGTCTGAAGGAAGGAGGAGAAGGAGTGATAAAAAAAAAAACTTTTATATCCAGTGCTTCTTCCCAACACTTTACCCACAACCCGTACCACGGCCACATTCAATCATTGCCCCAACAGCTCCTGTGGTTACCGATGCCCCAGTTACTGATGATTTCTTTGATGAATAATATCAAAGCGACCCCTTCTCACTTACACATCCTGATGATGAGACTGACGGCCACTTGTTAGGGGCTATGGGAGGCTTTTCTAACTTACACAAAAAGCCCTCCATTTCACAACGTGCTAGAACAAAACCCTCAGAGATAAGACCCTGAAAACCTTACCCCTTTAAGTCCCCTAAACCTTTAGCACCCACATTTTCATGCCCTTTAATTGAGGTTCCTGACCCCCGACACAATCCCACACAATCCCCAGGAAACGATAACCCCACTACTGTAATGATACAGTACACCGTAACTGGGATATTCAAGAGCTGAAAGACGTAGTGTCCGAATTGCCTGATCGTAAGGTAATCGGTGGGTTGAAGTTTGTGGAACAGGTGCAGCAACTAGATAATATGTACAAACCCAGTGCAGCCGAGTGGACCCAAGTGCTACGCAGAAAGATGGGCACTACTTTGGCTACTGTCAATTATGGGCAGCATAATGGAGTACAGTGGCATTGGAATGAGGCATTGCCTCGTGGACAAAATAATGAGGGTCCTTTCCTTGCCAAATGGGAATCTGTGAAAACTGCAATAGCTGCAAAATATAAAAGGGCACCGACTGATACCTTTTCAGCTGCCAAACAAAAGAAAGATGAGACAGTAGATGAATGGGCACACCGCATTCAGGATTTGATGACAAACCATTCTGGTTTAGAAAGCCCAGATGACCGTGTCAAGGCGGCAGTTCTTCCTTTTCTGTCAGGACTCAGAAGTGATATTCAAAATAAAGTACACGTCCTGTATTTGGATGGGAAAGTGCCACTTTTGATGAAGTTAAAAAAAGACACGCGGAGCATGCTGAACGACAGACTAAACAAAAAGAGTCAGACACTCAGACCAAGTTAATCGCGGCACAAATGAATTATTATGCAGGTGGAGCTCAGGCAGGGGGAGAGGACGTGAAAGACGTGGATTTTCCGAGAACAGGGGCGAAGCCGGGGGAGAGGTCGTGGATTTTTACTCCCTAATCCGAATTCTTCGTCTGCTCAGCCGCCTCTCCCCTCAGATCAAGCACCTACACATCTTGCCTGTTACGATGGGACACTTCTGCAGCAATTGCCCACATCAGCTTCTTCCCCCCTTCCTTACCTGAACCTGAGGATATTCCTTTCACAGGGACCCCCAGCCACTCTTTTCAGTTGCCTTTGCTCACTTGCCATGGGGACACAGATCCTTTATTGACTTTGCTGAATGGCACTGAAACTGCTTTCTAATCTGCCTCGAACGATACACTGACTGTTCTTAGTGCTTCTGGACAACCACATTTTTTACTGGTGTCTAAACCTCTTCGAGTTCAGCTTCATTCCAGTGGTTCCACTTTGATGCACCGTTCTTTGTTAAATCAGCTCTGCCCTGTTAATCTGTTAGGAAGGGATGATGACTACGCTCTCCCTCTCTATTTCTCTAACCAAACGAGGGTTTCACTGTTCTATTCCAAAATTCCTGTGCCAAACCTCCCCCCACACTAAGCCCTCTTTTGCAGCCTGGACCCTGAACATCTCCTCACACACCATTCTTCTAAAGCCCTACACTCTTATATTCTTTTCCCCACTTGCAAGTCCCCAACACCCTCCACTGCACTGCCCAGTACTTCCCTTCTGAAGTGGACACACCTTGGTTAGAATCTTTTCTCTCTTCAGGTAATAGCCCAGAGACCCTCCATATCCCTTGCATTTTTTCTCATGCACACACCTGCTGCTGTCAGTGCACTTCACATATTCCCAAAGCGTTTTCTATTTGGAGGTTCGGTTCCCCATGTTTTCTTTAGCCAATTATAGCACCGTTCACTGAGTTGAAATTGGGGATTGGGTGGAACAATGTTTCAATAGGACGGACTGGCTACATGTTGCTTCGGTATCTTTGATACCTCAGATCATTTGATAACTAAAGTTTGTGCTTCAACATGATTTTTTAGTACATCGTGCATTGTGCTTTTTCATTGCAAACCGCCTCTCCCTCTTGGCTTTCCTCACTTCCCGATGCACTTTGGTCCCAGGGGAAAAATGATTATGGAAGGATAGCACACTGTGAGCCACTGGTGATTTACCCAAAATCCTCCTTCGCCCGATCGCTCCCAGTATCCTCTGTCTCCAGCAGCAGAGGCTGGCATCTCCGCCGTACATTCCGATCTCGTGAAACGTGGAGCAATCATTCAAATTAAACACTCTCCAGTCAACTCCCCCGTTTTACCTGTTTAAAAGGCTGACGGTTCATGGCGTTTTTGTTTAAGATCTTCGACACGTAAATTCTGCAGTTTTCCTAGGGCACCTATTGTTACTAATCCTTCCACTATTCTTTCTACGATACCCTCGTCCGCCTGTTATTTCTCTGTTATTGACTTTGCTAATGCTTATTTTGTATTCCTTTGCACCCCGACTCTCAATTCTGGTTTGCCTTTACTTTCCAAAACCGCCGTTGGACATGGACCGTTATGCCTCAGGGATATATTGTAGCCCTTGTGTATTGGATAAGCTCTTGCTCAAAATTTAAAAGGCTTTTGGCGGAAAAGACAGTGTATTGATACAGTATGTGGAATGTTGTGTAGTACTACGGAAGCAGATTGTGCACGGATACTCAGCAATTGTTATTATTTAGCAGAAAATGGCCACAAAGTTTCTAAAACAAAACTGCAGTTAATTCAAACAACTGTGAAATATTCAGGTCATGACATTTCTTGTGAAACGAGAGCTCTCTCTCTCTCTAGCGACCGTATAAACACCATTCAAAATCTTCCTAGACCAAGACATGTTACAAAGCAACAGGTTGTGTCTGTATTAGGCATTATAGGATACTGCCGGCAATGGATTTTAAACTTCAATGAAAGAGCACAGCTTTTGCAAACTTTAGCGGTCACCCCTGATCTCCCCCTTTCTGGTCAGGTGGCATGGAATGATCAAGCTGGGAAGGCTCTATGTGACTTAAAAAAAAATGCCCTACTGTTTGCGCATGCGTTGGGACTGTTGACTATCTCGTCCATTCACTCTGTTTGTGGACGAAAAGGGGATATATGAATGCATTTTTACACAACTCCATGGAGAAAAACAAAGGCTTAGCCTATTTTTGAAAAATTGGATCCAGTGGCTGTGGGACTCCAACCTGTCTCAGAGCTGTAGCAGCCACAACAGAGGCCGTGCTAGCCAGTACAGATATGTGCTCATGAGCCCCTAGTGGTAAAAGTGCCTCACGCGTACACTCCATTTTAGTACAGGCTAAAACCTCACATCTCACTACTGCTAGGGAAATACACTACCAAAATATACTCTGTACATTGTCAAACGTTACCATAGAAAGGTGCTCCACCTTAAATCCAGCTACATTGCTTCCAACTGAAAATCAAGGGGAACCCACAACTGTCATGATAAAATAACTAAGGTTATAAAACCTAGACCAGACCTACAGGAAACACCCTTAGGAACAGGAGAGATAATTTTTGTGGATGGGTGTTCTTTATGATTGGAAAATGGAACACCTTCAACCAGCTATGCAGTGGTCAAAGGTGACCACCTGCTGGAAGCAAACCGAATTTCTTCAAGTTTAAGCGCAGGCAGCTGAGTTGATAGCTCTCACCCGAGCTTGTCAGTTGTCAGAGGGAAAAATTGTAACTATCTATACTGATTCTAGATATGCTTTTGGAGTCTGCCATGATCATGGGGCATTATGGAAACTCAGGGATTCAAGACCAGTACTGGCAAGCCCATTCAACATAAAAAAACTAAAAGAATCCCTCTTAGAGGCCATAACGAAACCATCAAAGCTAGCGATCGTTAAATGTCAAGCTCACACAGGAAAACAGGATCCTGTCAGCAAAGGAAACAAATTAGCTGATCATTTTGCTAAACGGGCTGCGTATAATAACACACCAATCTTTTTATTCCAACAGAGAAATGACCAGGACACTGATAATCAAATTATTTCTTTACAGAATGCAGCCACGGACACAGAGAAGAGAAAATGGTCCAAAGAAGGGTCCCTCTCTGATGGAGTCTGGACCCATAAGCAAACTAACAAACCTTTCCTCCCAAAAGCTTCTTTCCCAGGTATGGAAAAAATCGCCCATGGCCTAGACCATGCTGGAAAAGACGCCATGGTTCAAGATGTTGAAAAATATTGGGAAGCTGTAGGTTTCTCTACATATGCAGAGCAGTTCTGCAGGTGCTGTGCATTATGTCAAAAGTTTAATGTAGGAAAGGGCACCCAGGTAAGTCCCGCCATTACACCTAACCTAATGGGTCCATTCGAACACCTTCAAATGGACTTCATTGAATTAACACCATCAAAGGGGTACCGATACTGTTAAGTAATTGTTGATGTGTTCTCCGATGGGTGGAAGCTTTCCCTTCCAAACATGCAGATGCCAAACCTGTGGCAAAAGCTTTGATAAAGGAAATCATTCCTAGATGGGGAATACCACAGAAATTACAAACTGATAATGGCACCCACTAAATTCCATTATAAATGAATTAACCACCTGGCTCCAGATAAATGTGCATCATTATTGCAAATACCACCCCCAGAGTGGAGGTATTGTGGAACGATGCAATGGTACCTTGCAATCTAAATTGGCTAAAATCTGTGAGCAAACAAATTTAACTTGGCCTGATGCTCTGCCTCTGGCCTTGATGGGATTAAGGGGAAGAACACATTGGCAGTTAGGGCTGTCGCCATTCGAAATTCTGACCGGATGGACCATGCCAGTCGGCATGGTCATAGGTAATGTTACACTGCATACTGTGGACAATGATCTTCTTTCCAGTCTTACAGGTCTCCGAGCTTCTCTGAAGGAAGTCCACGAGCAGGTGAATCAGGCCTGGAGAACTAGTCCTCCATCAAAGGACTCCCGATTCCATTAGGAACCTGGATTCTGGCTAGAGATACTGAAGGAAACATTGGCATCACCCTCGGTGGAGAGGACCGTTCAAGTTCTGCTGTAGACACCACATGCTGTTAAAGTTGAGGGACTGCCTGCTTGGATTCACATCTCACATTGCAAAAGATGGCACCCTTGATTGTGGTCCTACTATGTCTTTCCATCCCCTTGTCGACTGCTCTGGTCACCTTGACTTTTCCTTTCGGAATCACCACATCAGTTCAGGTGGATTTCTGTTCTATTATTGACTGTGGGACTGATCGACAAATCCAGTGGAACTGGTCTGACAAATGTGTGTGTGTAACTGTTACAAACTCTGGATTCGAAGTAACTGTGACAAGTGGGACCGGGTTTTGGCTAATACTGGAACT
The DNA here is from genome assembly GCF_016835505.1 of Polypterus senegalus. Lineage (NCBI taxonomy): Eukaryota > Metazoa > Chordata > Cladistia > Polypteriformes > Polypteridae > Polypterus > Polypterus senegalus. The sequence goes on from NW_024379915.1 coordinate 17,682, forward strand.
GATGACTGGGGTTTATCAACCCTATAAGGCCCAGAAGTATGGTCTGAAATATCGTTTTCTATTAAAAGGACATGCCCCTCATGAATGTGCGAATACCATTGTAACCCTTTGATCATTACTCTGAAGAACCCTTCTTTACATGATTCAGGAACCTGTATTTTAGGGGCATGTGTATCTGGAATAGACTCTAGGGAGATTTCAAATTAAGGTTGAGAACCCTGTTACTAACACCTCCCATTTCCCCACACACACACCCTCTCTCCTACCCCTGGTCCAAACCGCCCCTGTCAAGGTCATGAATATTTCCACCTCTTCTTCCACTTTTCTATTGAAATTGGGTATGGGGATCAGAACCGTTGGCTGCAATGGGTATTATATTCGGCTAGACAAGTGAATCAATCTGATTGCTATGCATGTGCTATAGCTAGGCCACATTTGGCCACTGTCCCTTTTCCTCTTTCTAACATATCTGATCCTACTGGCCTTCCTTGCCTACTTGCCCTTTTTATCTCTTCCTCTATTCCAATCGACTCTAATTACATTACACTTTCCCTTCTTTTCCCCTACTCTTCCCATGACTCCCCTGATATTCCAGCCTGATGAAGGTAATTATACCAGTCTTTTTAGAAACCTCACTTCCTCTCGTGGCACAAATGTTGGTAATATCCCATCCTCTTTTTGTTTCCAAACTTTTCCGATTAATTCTTCCTCTTTAGCTTCCAAATTATCAATTTTTCTGATTACTCAGAATACTGATATTTGGTGGATGTGCCATAGGTCTAAATTGCTTGACATCCTTCCACCTGACTGGACTGGCACTTCTGCTTTAATACAATTTGTTATGCCTTTCCGACTTTTCCCTTTAACTGCCTTCCATGTGTCGACCATGTTTGGCCGACATCGTCAACCCCATTCTGTGGACCCTTCCCAGTTTTCCCTACATGGCCCTGGGGTGTATTTTGATTCCATTCGAGTCCCTCGTGGAGTCCCTGATAAGTTCAAGGCAAGGGACCAAGTTGTTGCCGAATTTGAGTCTATTTTTCCTCAGGTTACTATAAACAAAAATGTAGATTGGATTAATTACCTCTATTATAATCAACAAAGATTCTTAAATTTTACTAAAGAAGCTGTTGAAGGTATCCATGAGCAACTTGATAAAACATCCCTCATGACCTGGCAAAATCGATTGGCTTTAGATATGCTCTTGGCTGAGAAAGGAGGCGTTTGTGCTATGTTTGGTGATGCATGCTGTACCTATATCCCTAATAATACAGCTCCTGATGGATCAATCACCCGTGCTTTAGCTGATTTGACATGAACTAGCTACTAATTCTGGCATTTCTAATCCTTGGGACAAATGGTTTATGTCCACTTTTGGGTCCTGGGGCCAATGGCTTAAATCAGTTTTCATCTCTCTTACGGTTGCTTTAATTGTTCTCCTGCTTGTAGCTTGCTGTATTGTTCCCTTGATAAGATACATTGTATCCAAGTATTTTACTGCCTCGATGGCAAAGGCTTATTTTTACACAAAGAAAAATGCTTCAGATCAGCACATCCACCCCACACTCCTCCGCCCACTCCACTCCATCCTCCTCTCCTACCCTTTCCTACTCAACTCTCCCTGATCAAATATTTTTGTTTGCTAAAAAAGGGGAATGTGGAAGACAAATGTTCTCTTCGTTCCCTTGTACTAATTCATGTCTGAGAAGTAAGCTTTACAAAACCATGTAATAGCATGCTTTGTTTTAGCAAACAGAAAAATGTTTGTGCAAAGGACTCAAGGTCTGAGCATTCCACACATGAGTCTGCCTTATCACGTTTTCCCTTAGCTTACATCTGAACGCCATAACAAAAGGAGCCAAGAAATCAAGTTGCACAAGGGCTTGAAGGGGCTAAAGGTTTGTGTATAATAAATGTGTTGACTGTTACATTTTATAATGATATTAAATTACGCATTCTAGGGGTATAAAACTGGACCCCACCCAACAGACGGGGTTCAGAAGAGCCCTGACGCTGTCATGTATATTTGATTGTCTGCTTTTCTGAAACTCTTCTCACCGTGACTCTGAAAATAAAGCTGCTTTATAACCGCACCTGCTGTCGGGTCTGAGATTTCGTCCACAATGTGTATTGGAATGTTTTGAAATAAAATAAGAAGCTTAGGAAGGACACTCATCTTAACAACGTTAATTCTTTCAGCTAAAGTGAGATGAAGGGTTGACCATCTATGCAAGTCTTGGTTATTTTGTTTCCTTACAGACAGCAAAATTTTGTTGATAAAGAGCTTTATGTCAACTTGTGATGTTTACCCCTAGATATTTAAACTGATCTGCGATGATAAAAGGGAAGGTGTTCAATCTAATATTGTATGCTTGAGAATTCACTGGAAACAGTACACTTTTAGTTAAATTAATTCTGAGACCAGAAATCTTTGGAAATTCTGTTATTGCTGTTAGGGCTGCAGGCACAGTATTTTTTGGGTCTGATATATACAGTAGTATACCATCTGCATATAGAGAAAGTTTCTGTTCAAGTCCTTCTCTGGTATTTCCCTTTATCATATAATACAATACAATACATTTTTTTTTTTGTGTAGCCCAAAATCACACAAGAAGTGCTGCAATGGGCTTTAACAGGCTCTGCCTCTTGACAGCCGCCCCAGCCTTGACTCTCTAAGAAGACAAGGAAAAATATCTAAAAACACCCTTGTAGGGAAAAAAATGGAAGAAACTTTGGGAAAGGCAGATCAAAGAGAGACCCCTTTCCAGGTAGGTTGGGTTTGCAGTGGGTGTCAAAAAGAAGGGGGTCAATACAATACAATACACAGAACAGAACCAATCCTCAATACAGTATAAAAATAAAAATTTTACAAGTACGGAGCAGAATTTAAAAGTAGATGATATCACATAATATGATTTGGATTTGTTTATAGTCCTGGAGACCTCAACCATCAAGCTGCCTCCCCCATTTGGCCATTCCACAGCTGAAACAGTGCTGGGCCAGCCAGTTTGATGAGAGGACCCCTCTACATCACGATTCTTGCGATCCTCCATCAGAGATGACTTTACCTTAGGCAGGCAAAACAACTTGGCAGGTGGGCCATGGCACCAAGTGGCACATTTGAGTACAGAGAAGAGAAACAGAATAGGTGAGGGTTAGTAACAAATTATAACAATCATGTTACTTATGTGTTAGTGTTAATAAAATAATAAGCATTTCAACAGTGAACTGCCAGTGGCTCGATGGCGATTGCAAACAGTAGTGGTGACAAGGGGCATCCTTGTCTGGTACCGTATTCTAGGTTAAAGTAGTCTGAATGAATGTTATTAATACAAACTGAAGCTGCTGGACTGGTATACAGTATACAGTAGTTTGATCCATGCGCAAATGTTCGGGCCAAACCCAAATTTCTCCAATGTAGTGAAAAGTTAGTTCCATTCAATAATATCAAATGCTTTTTCTGCATCCAACGATAATAATATCTCTGGGGTGTTTGAATTTGTTGGTGAATATATTACATTACGTCGAAGATTGGATGCTAAGTGTCTGCCTTTAATAAATCCAGTTTGGTCTTGTGATATTACAGAAGGCAGCACTTTCTCCATCCTTCTAGCTAGGACTTTGGAGAGTATCTTAACATTGTTATTCAGAATTGAGATTGGTCTAAATGATGCACATTTTAATAAGTCCTTATTTTGTTTAGCAAAGAGGGTAATTAATGCTTAGTGAAAAGTTTGAGGTAGAATTTTATTTTCTCTAGCTTCTGTAAATGTTGCTAAAAGCAGGAGAGCTAGCTGAGTGGAGAATTTCTTATAAAATTCAGCAGGATAGCCATCGGGGCCTGCTGCTTTTCCACTCTGAAGTGAGTTTATAGCATCTAGTAATTCTGATAGCTCCAGAGGTTTTTCCAATTCCTCTGCACTAAGAGTATCTATTTCTGTTATCTTAATGCATCCAGGAATGCAGTAGATTGTGTCTTGTCTCCTTTAAACTCAGTTGAATATAAGGACTTGTAGTAGTCTCTAAATGTGTGCATTATTTTTTATGGTCAATGATTTTGTCTCCGTTTGCGTAGGTGATTGCTGGGATTGCATTGTGAACTTCTTGCTTGTGGATTTGTTGAGCTATGATCTTATTAGCTTTCTTTCCATTTTCATAATAATAATGTCTTGATTTAAGTGTGAGTTGTTCTGTTGCTTTAGTTATTAAGAGGTAGAACTCTGAATGTAGAGCCTGCCTTTTCCTATGAAGAGCCTCACTTGGACATCTGGCATGTTCTTGATCTATTCTGGTAATTTCACTAGTTAGCTCTCATATCTTCTTGGTTTCCAATTTATTTCTGTGGGAAAGATATGAGATAATCTGACCTCTTAAGAAGGCCTTCAGGGTTTCCCAGAGTGTTCCTGCAGAAACCTCTGAGGATGTATTTGTCTCAAAAAAAATAACCAATTTGTTTGGATATAAATTCTGTACAGTTCTCGTCTGCTAATAAAAGTGGATTCCCTGTATGGAAAAAGGCAACCTCCCCCGGGGTGTTCCCCGGGGGCCCCAAAAAGTTCTTGGGGATTGGTTTCCAGCCCCCTTTTGGCCCCTCTGTTATTTTCAAAAGGGGGAATGTGTTTTTTGTAAAAATTTTTGGGTTTTAAAAACAAAAACCCTGGGGGGGACAAATAAAAAATTTAAAATGGGGGGTTTTTTGTGGGGGGGGGGGTTTCCCGCCCGGGCCCTTTTCCTTCTTTTTAACCTCAAAACCACTGGCCCCCAATAGTTTTTTCAAAAACCAACAAAAACAGTCGGGACTTCAGGCGCAAAAAAACGGTTAACCCCCCTTTTGGGCCTAAAGGGATCTGAGGGGGAAAAACTGTTTCCTTAAGGGGGAAATTTTTCAAACCCCCGGGGGCAAGAAAAGGGGCAAAAATTTAAGCAAAAGGTTTTTTTGTTAAAAACCCAAAGTTTTATAAAAAGAAAAATAACTAAAAACGATCAATTTAAAAGCTAATTTCCCTTTTGGGGGAAAAGCTTTTATCTTTTTTTAAAAATTTTTCCTTTCAAAAAAACTCTTTGGGGTTTTTTTTTGGGGTTTGGTTTTCCCCCCCTTATTCCATTGTATTAGTTCCTGTTTCTCTTCTTTCCAAAGGGTTAATTTATTTAAATTTTTAAAAATTTTTTATAACTTTTAAAAAAAAAAAAGGGTACAACAAAAAAAAGAAAAAATTAAACCTTTGCGCCCCATAAAGGAGGACTAATTTTTTAAAAAGCTTTTTTTGGGTAACCCCTTTAACAGAAGGCCTAGCTTAAAAAACCCGGGGCATTTGTTAAATTTAAGGTTGGGGGGCCAAAAATGGGTTTTTAAAAACCTTTTTCCTTCGGGAATAAGAAAAGGGTTTTTGGGCCGAAGGTAAAAACCCAACACGCCAAGTAAAATAGGGTTTCCAAGGAAAATGATTTAAAAAAACCCTTCAAAAATTTTTTAAAAAAGGAACCATTTTACATTTAATTACCTCCTTTATTAAAAAAGGGGTTTTAATAGGAAAAAATTTTTAAAGTGGAAAAGAAAAAACCCTTTTGGCGCCCCAAAATAAAAAAATTTTTTAAAGTTCTTTGAACATTTTATAGGGGGTTAATTCCAAAAAACCCCTTTTTTTAAAAACCAATTTTAAAGGGGTCATTTTATTTTCAAAGGTTTTCTTTTCCCTTGAAATAAAAAAAACAAAAGCAGGGGTTTAAAAACCCCCCAATCACCAAAAAAAAGGCCACCCCCCTAGGTCCCCCAAAAAAGGGGTTAAAGGGGGAAAATTTAAAGGGGAAAATAATCCAGCTCTCAAAATAAAAGAACAAAAAGGTTTGTCCATCAAGGGCCAGTTAAAAACACAATTTAACCATTTTTTTTAAAGGCTTTTTTGAAATAAAAAAACCCAAAGGGTCTGCATAAAAATCAAATCCCACGGGCCATTTTGTTTTCCCCCAAAAAGGGGGTTTTTAAGCCCATGGATTGGCTGTTTCCCCTTAAAGGTTGGTGTTGTTTTGGGAAAGAAGGAGGAACTTAAACCCGGGTTTTAAAAGGGGGTCTTGAGGAAAATTAAATGATTTGGGCCACGGTTTTAAGAAACCTTAAAATTTTTTATTTGGGGTTGGTTTTTTTGGAGTTAATTAACCCGGGTTTGGGGGCTTATTTGATGGGGTTGAATTTTAAGAAAAACCTTTTTTTAAAAGTGACTTCACAAAAAGAAAAAAAAAGTTTTAGTAGAAGAAGTAAAAGTCATTTTGCTGCTTGCTCTTTTTCCCTTGCTCAGGCAAAAGTTTCCTGTTGACAGACCCCCCTGAACAGAAGGAAAATAAAATCCCCCAAAAGGGGTTGGGGAAGGGCAAGGCATTTCCGTCGGGCGGAGTGAATTTTTAAAAACACCTAAAAGTCACAACCCCTTTTGAGTTAAAGGACGGTCAAAAATGGAGTGGGCCACAAAAATTGAAAACCCCAAAGCTCTCGTTTTTTTGTGATGTCCTGTTAGCAACTGGATCAACTAATCAGGTTAACATTTTTTATTTATTTGGCGGGCCCTTTTATCCAAAGTGATTTAAAAACTTTTTAGATCGATTGGCTGCTTTTCTTTTTTTCTCCATTTGGAATCAGGTGGGTGAAGTAAATTTTAAATGGGGGGCCCACAGGTTGGGGGGGGGATTTAAAACCCACAGCCTCAGAGTTTGAAGCCCAAACCCTTTAAAATTTTTCTGATTATGTGATGAACCCCCTTGGCATTCGATCTGATGAATGAAGAGGTGAATAGAGGAGACAGTGGCCCTCCTTAGTCACACTTATAATGGGTGCTTGTGCTCCTCTGGTCAGACTTCATTATGAAAAAACTGACTGATGCTTTTCCCCCTGTTGGTGTTTTTTACCAAGTAGGGGGGTGGCAGTCAATTTCTTCCACAATATATCCAAAATTTTTTTATTATGTACTGATAATGACGGTGAAAAACAGCACATGTTACATCCACCCTTTTTTAGAATCACTAAAACTGCCAAAGAGAACTTGAACCACGATAAAGAAATAAAGAAAAATAATAAAAAAAGAAAAATATGTCTGCTTGAACTTTTTTGTGCTAAATTTGTACAAAAATACTTTACTGCAGGGAACCCTACTGGACGAAGAGCAGGAGGTTTAAAGATGACTAAAAAATCAAGTAAAGGTGTTTTTTAAAAAAAGTTAGAATTTTTTAAACAATTTTTTTAAAAATATTATTAAACAGTGTGAAAGGGGCATTTAAGTTATTTCACCCAAAATGTAAATTTTGGGGTTTAATTAACGCTTTTTTTCTAGAATTGATCACAATGCTGTTCCTGAAGTATTAATTTGTGTTCTGTATGGGTGAACAGCGCGGCTAAAAAAAGGATTTTCACAAATATTAACAAATGTCAGTCAAAAAGCAGCAAATCCTACTTTTAAATTTTGTGGAATAAAACCTCATTTGCCCTTTTTCTCGTCGTCCATTTCAGTTCCTCCAGTCCCCCCTCAGTGTCATTTAGTGAGCCAGCAGTGTGAGGAGTAAAGGCCGACTGTTTTCCGCCTTCTTCTGTCACCCGTTTCCCTTTTGAGGAGGGGGCAGTTTAAAAGGGTAAAAGGAAACAGGAAACTTTAAACAATATTAAAATTAAATATATACTTTTTACAAAATTAAAACAAAAAAAAAAGAAATAAAATTTTGGACTCTTAAACAAATCCCTGCCTGACCAAAGCTGAAAAAGAATTTTCGTGGGCCGGGAGTTTAAACTGGGGAGTTTTGGTTGTGAAATCTGAATGTTTGGAAAATTTGGGTTTCCAGATTTTAAAAAATATTTATATTTTCCAGATTTTAAAGGAAAAATTTAGCACATTACTTAATTTATAAATCAAATAAAAATTTTTGTCCCAAAAAAAATGGAAAAGAGAATCTTTTTAAATAAAAAAATAAAGTCACCACCTGAAGTTTTTAAATGGGAAAATCCAGGATTCCTACTTTTTTCAGTATTTTTTTTTAAAACACAAAGAAAAAAGAAGATGTATTGGAACTAATTGTGGGGGAAATAAGCAATATTCATAAACAGTGACTCTCATGAATAGATTGGAATTTTTAACAAACAAGAATATGAAATGTTTGTATTGTTAAAAATTCCCCCCCCAAGTATGGCACTGCTAATAAAAAAAAGGAGAAAAGGCATAATGTACAAAATTTTAAACAACATCTAAGCATAGAAAATAAAATTTTTTTGTTTTTTAACATTTTTTTTAAACGGACTGAAGGGGTTTTTTTAAATTTTTATTCTAAAATTGATAATTTTCAGTGTTTTTTCTGAACCAGGAATAAAAAAAAGGGAAAAAAATTATTAACTGAAAAGTTCATTTTCAAACCAAAACAAAGACATTCCTGATGATAAGGGGATTACATTATTAAAATCACTGAAAGATTGTAAATTTAAAGAGGCACCCAGAATCAAAAAACCCCCCGACTACTTTTAATGTTTTTGGGCTTTTCTTTCAGGGGGTTTTTGATATTTTACTGTCCCACCTCCCCCAGTTTGCCTCTTTTCTATCATACAGTTGAGGGCCGAAAGTTCTTGCAACTACTATTCTGATAAAAAAACCAATCATCATGAAAAAGGGAAAAAAAAAGTTACAAGTAAAAAAAAAATGGCCATTAAATTAAGTAATACCCACAAGCTCCTTCACATCCCTCTGTTAAAATCCCCAAGACAAAAAAGATGGGGTAATGAAAAGGCAAACAGCCACACTACAGCAATGTTGACCTTTGTAACAGAAAGTTTTTTTGAGCTGAAAAAAAAGGATGGCGAACGAAAATTGCATAAATTGGAATTCCCCAAAACCACGTAAAGAATATTTGAAGTGCCTGATATAAATAACAATAAATAACCCAAAGTACCAGAAACCCTTAATCGGGAGAAAAAAAAAGAAAGGGCATCACAAAAAAACCTGTTAAAAAAGGGGGGCCTGCGGTAAAAAAGGGATCAAAAGATTGGGGTTTTGGGGCAGCTGAAAAAAATAAAAAAATAGAAATTTTTTAAAGAAGATTTAAGACTGTGAATCCCAAAAAGACAAAAGAAAGTGTAAAAAAGTCCATAAACTTCAGTTTAAAAATTAGTTTACGACAAGAGGGTTTTAGGGGGATAAAAACGCCCAAACCCTCAGTTTTTTAAACTCCATGTCTGTCCCGATTTGGAGCGTCCTGCCTCACACGGGAGATTTTTATACTTGAGGCCCTCTCAACCCCATATTCTTTTGCGGGGTTTAATTAAACATGGGCGTTCCTCTGTTGTGTTTCAAAATTTTCCCCAGGATGTTTGTTTGTTCATTTCAGTTCTTACTCACTAATGAGTTCATCAAATCTCAGTTGTCTTCATTATATTTTTTTTGTCAGGACCCGGCTCAGGGCTGGGTGGTTCTCCTCACAGCTCCACAGGGGTCAGCTGTTGGCTCTCTGCATTTTCCCTTCTTCTCCTCTGTCTGCTTTTTTTTTTTTTTTGTTCTCAGTCACTTTGACTTTTTTTTTCCTCATCACAGCAAAACAGCACATTAAACCCCAGCAGGTTCAGATGAGCTGAGGTTGTGCCCAGTGGTGGTCTGACACCCATCCTGTCCTGTGCTGCCCAGGGGCCCCTCAGACCCCCTGTATGGGGTGTGCTGGACCACCCGGCTAAATGAGAGGCCCTCACACACACACACACACACACACACAAAATACAGTGTACAGTAACAGCTGTGTGTTTTTGTTTTTTTCCAGCCCCTCACAAAAAAATTCCATGTTTTCCCCCCGTTGTTTCGTCAGTCTGATTTTTTGGTTGATTGTTTTTGTCTGATTTACAGGACCCTTTTTTTTTCTTAAATCATCAAACACACAACATGCATTTCTCTGTGCGGGCAGGTAAATTTCCAATTCCAATGCAGAAAAGCGCTGACTGATGTGTTTTTTTATTTTCGACATTTGCTGTTTAACTGATTTGAAAATTTTGTATTAAAACAAAACCCAAATAACGATCTTTTCAGTTGTGAAGCACCGAGGCACCGCATTTACATGAGTCCGAATAAATTATCACTATAAGGAAAATTAAAGTTCTTAATAAAGCAAGAAATGATGTTTCCCCAAAAACAATCTTCTATTGTATATCAGTATTGTATTGTATGTTTCACTGTACTATTTTTATATTTAAAGTTGCATTAAATCTGCATTTTTTACAGTAAAACAAAGTGATGTATTTTAAGATAACCCAAAACCCTTAAAACTAGGGGAAAAGGACCCCATCTCATCAACGTTAATTTTAAAAATTTAAAACAGTTAGCAGCAGCAATGATGGCGGGCGACATTTAAAGGGGGGATTTCATGGAAGTTTGTTGTCTTTTCCTTTCCCCTAACCCACACACGTTGAAGTTGCCCCTTACTCCCACAAGAGTTCTTTACTTACAAAAGGTACAGCACTGAAAACTTTAAACTGAAAAACATCCAACAGAGATTATGGTTAGTAAGTGGTTAGTGAGGGGTTATAAAATTACAATCTGTAGGGAGTCATGTAAAGGGGACCTTTTCAAATATGTATATAAGGGACATGATTGTGTCAACATATAATTATGCAGTTAAAAGAGGGAAACCCGAAATGGACATTGGTTGGGTAGAGATACCACCATGACAGCCGGGTTTTAAGCTGAAAAAACATACTTGGAGGGGGGATTATTTTTTTTGGGGAAATTTTTCCAGAGCATTACCAGTGTGAAGAAACAACATGGAGATGAAAGGAAAAAAAAATAAAAAGATACCAATATTTCTAAAAGGTCTTTACAAAAAAAATTAAAAAGGGGGTTCATTACCCCAGAGCAATCAAAATTTATGGATCATTCACATTGGTTGAAGGGGGGGACCTTGTCAACGATGATTGGTTTTTCAGGTCCTTTGGAAAACTCTGTACTCTTTGAGGGTGAGCCACAGCCGTTAAAAACTTTGCCTTCATTTGCGCTTTGATGCACCAATTAATTTACAAAATTGTTTCTAATATACAGGAGAAGGTTGTGGAAGGGTGGTTGCAACCTTTTTCAAAGGGCATGCAGATGGCTGTCTTTTTGTGTAAACTGAGTTGGGGTTTTAAAAGAGGGAACTCCAATGTACCATGGGAAAATGATGGGGGATTGCAACCTCCCCTGTAACACGGTTGGGCACGGGGTATACACATCTATTTTGATGCAGTTCATGAACCCCCGGCGATGGTATTTTATGACTTTGAATACCATTCCATGGGGTGGATATCACATTTTTTTTTCTTTTCTTTTTTTTAACATTTTATTAATTGTATTAAAATCAAATAAAATTCCATACAAAAAAAATCCCAAATTTAAAAAACTAGGTTTTTAAACAAATTGATTCCCATCCATGGGGGAAAAACTTGGTCAGCAGAGAAAAATAATTACTAAAATATTTAGATAAATAAATGTATAAAAAAAAAGTATGATAATAAAAAAAAAGGAGAAAAACCCGATTCCCCAATTTAAATTCCTATTCTAAAAAAGTTATTCATTAGATCCCGCCCACATTTTTTAAAAAATTTTCACCCGATCCTCCAAAAGGAATTTCATTTTTTTGCAGAAAAGCATATAACATCATTTTCCCTCATTTGAATAGGAGGAAAAAGGGGTTTTTCAAAATTTAGGGAGATAAGTCTACCCGCCAGGTGCAGTAAAGGCCATTTCAATTTTTTTGTCCTTCTCCACTTGAAGCCCCCCAGAAGTCCACCAAACACAGTTGTTAGTGGATTGGGGGGGATTGTGACACCAAGGCTGTCTGAAAGGCAAAAAAAAGATTTTTCCAGAAAAAGATGTTTTTTTGGGGGGCCCCGTGAGGCTTTTGAGCTTTGATTTAACGTTTGCAGGTTGGATCTTCCCTGGAAAAATTTTGGGCAGTTTTTGCGGACAGATGTGCCCCGATATATAATTTTTAAAAAGAAAATTGTGTGCTTTGACATATGGAGCTCAAAATGAATTTGTTCATTGCTGCCTTCCACTGAAGTGTTAGTAAAAAGATCCTTTCCCCCCTTTCTCTTGGGTCTTTGAGATGAAGGGACTTTTAAAAAATTTTATATATAATGAAATGGTTTCTCCTGTTTTTTCCAGCATAGGGGAGGTTGAAGGTAGGAAAAATTGGACAGGGTTCTGTTTAACAAAGTTTTGAATTTGAAGGGAGTGAAGAAATGTTCTCTTGGGAAAATTAAATTTATAGTGTAATTGTTGTAGGATGTGAAGAGTTTGTCTACAAGGGATTTTACAGATGTCTTAGTATTTTCCCAATGTTTGCCAAACATTAAAAACTGTTTACATTTGAAAGGGTGGAAAAAGGGGTTCTTGTGCAGAGGTTTTTGAAAATATAAGCTTCTCTTTTCTTAAAAAAGCCCCCCTTGGCCCCTATTCTGGGGTGAGTGGGAAATAGTATGGGTTTGCTTAAAACCGGGGTTTTTAACAGCCGATACTTTTAAGCCCAACGAGGGGGGCCTGCCCCTCGAGGGAAAAACCGGGGAAACTTTCCCGCCTTTTCCCGCTCAGCTCTGCTGAAAATCCTTGGGGGACTATATTTATATGGGCCCCAGAACATTTGGGTCATAATGGGCCCCTGCCCCAAAAACGAAAATCAGAATAAAAGGGTGTACCATTATGTGAAGGAGGAAGGGGGGCAGGAGCCCCCAAGACAGCGAGTGTTGGAAGGCCGGGAAAACAGAGCAACACTGTCGTTCCGGTACCCGCAAAACAGACGAGGAGCCAGATTTAAAAAAAAGCGATCGTGAAGAAAAAGAAGAGGTGGAAAAAAATGAGGAAAACCAAAAAAAAAGCAGCATCTTTTGCATTTCAGTGATATTGGGGACTGCAAAGTTTAAATGCAGAATTTGTAAATGAAAAAAATCCATTAGAGCAGGGTCAACAACAAACCTGCCCGACATATAAGAACCCTTCCCCCCCATCCGGGGAACTGGAGGAGAAACGTGCCCCCTCCTGCCATCCACTTAACCCTGGGAAAAGGAAATACCTTTTTTGCTGCAGTGTTTGGGAGGGGGAAAACTTTTGGGATTGTCGCCACCCGCTTTCCCCCAGAAAAAGTCAAAAACCCGAAAAAAATCACGGAGAGGAGAAACATTCCCGCCCATCTAAGTTTAGGCATCTGGGACGAAAGCCAACCTGGCCCCAAAAATTTTATTCAAAAGAGCCCCAAATGTTGCATTGGTTTAGTTTGGCCTTTTTTTTAATTTGTTTTTGTGGTTTTTTGTTGTTGTTAATTTAAAGCTTTTTTTTAAAATGTTAAAAAAAAGTAACTTTTATTGTTTGTAAGAAAAAAAGCATAAAAATTACGTAATGTCTGAAAAAAATAAATGAGAAATTTCATAAAAAACCATAAGCTTTAATTGGGGTAAAAATAAGATCCCAAAAGATACTAAACGAAAAAAGCCATTGGGAAGTGAAACTGGCTCTTTAAAAAACGGATCCAAAAAAGGCCAAGCTTTTTAAAAAAACCCGGGGTTCCCATCATAGAGTGGAAACACTATTGGGTTGGGGAAAATTGGGCAACTTATTTCCTTTTTTTTTCTGATGTCAAGGGTTTTTGGGTTTCTTCATCTGTCATTGACTTCCTCACCCCTTTTTAGCCCTGGGAGTTTCTGTCAGCCTTTTATTCTTTTTATTTTTTGTTTGAAAAACTCCCCGTACATATTTATTTGTTTTGATAGACACAACACACATTGTTCAGGCCCTTTTTTCCTTCATTTTGGGCAAATGGGTGCAGGGTTGTTGTAGAGCAAAATGGTTCCCCTTTTTTCCCAAAAACAAAATGTTTATTATTTTGTAAGTCATTTTTTAAATATAATGACATAATACAGAGGTGTTTCATTGATGTGTATTAACAAGATATCTTTGAAATTAATGATTTAGTAAGAATTGCATCGTGGAAAAAAAAAATTATTATGAACAAAGATGTAGTTTAAAAAAACAGTATAATTTCTGTTCCCTTTTTCTGTTTTTTAAATTCTTGGGTGAAATTCCTTCAATTTTTACCCGAATGTTCAAAAAATTTGCCAAAAAGCGGAAAACAAGAATAGATGTCTCAAAGGGGAAAGGGGAAATAGGCCTAACCAAAGATGAAAAAATAACTGTATTTTGGGGAAAAATTTTTTATTTAAGAAGTAATCTTTTTTAAAAAGCAGCTTTTAAAAAGAGTCTTTGGGCTCATTAATAATCAAAAAAAATTTTGCTTAAATTTTGCCAGAAGTGATTTTTTTTCTAAGCTGTATGTCTGCTACCAGGGTTTTGGCATGATGTATGCGGGCATAATTTATAAAAGTCTTAAAAAAGAGGGAAAGAGACTCCCACTGGCCCCGGCTTTTTAAACTGACAGGTGCCGGGGGTCTGGCTACTCAACCCAGGTGAAAAAAAAAGGTGTGTTTTAATTCAACAAAATTTTCCCCCCTTTTTGCTGTCTTCTTTTGGAACCTGCATCCACAGTTTTCTGGAGCCCAACGGGGGGGGGAGATGGGCGGGCCATCCCCTTTAGAGGGTCGTCCAGAGGACGGTAAAAGGACCGACCGCCGGGTTGGAAGGACCAGCTCCGGGAAAATTTGGGGCTGGCCTGTCTCGGACGATGTCCTGCGTGGGGAAATGTCGTCCCCCTCCCCTCAAAATTGGCCGGGGTTTAGACAGAACACTTTTGGGGGATTTCCCCGGGAGAACTGGAACTTGGCCCGGGAGACCTGGGGGGTCCCAAAAACCCGTTTTTTTGGGGAAAGGGAAAGTATTCGAGAACAGTTTGCTGTTGAGCAATACTTGGCCCCCCAGTAAAAAAGGGCCCCGGATTCCCAAGGGGAAAAAACAAAGGGGAATAAAAAATGTTGCCCTTGGATAGGTCTCTTACCATCTCCCAAAGGGTTAACCTGTGATGGGGCACCATCAGCGGTTTTCCAGCCAGGGGCAACATTGCGAAGGGGTTCATTGACCTTTCAAAAATCCCCGGGCTTGGGCCAAACAGACTGTCAACCCAAAACCACAAAGTCACCAGAGTACTGATCCCGGGGGAGGTGGAGGGGGGTGGAACCCAAAGAGGGCTGATCTGGGGGAAGGGGGCTGTAGCCTATGGAAAGTCAAAAGAAACTTTTGGGAATTTCCCTAGAACAAACAAGTCTCTTTTGGGGGATTATTTTGGGAAAAATCGAAAGGGAAGATGGCCAGTGGATGGCACTTTTGGGCATTTCAAAACCCCGGAAATTGGGAAAAATATTGTGCCGTAAACCCCCGGGGTTTTTGCAATAGGGGGGCCCCCACGGAATTGATATTTTTGATAGATGGGGAATAATTTTTAAAGACCATACCTTTGAGGATGCCTAAAAAGAAATGAAAACTTTTGGGGAAATTAAAAAACTTAAAGGGAAAAAAATGTTATTAGCCTTGCAAAAAACTAAAAACAGGCCCAAACCCCGAAAAAAAAGGGAAAAAAACAGGGTAAAAAGGATCCCCCTTTTCCAGTTATTCACTCCCCCCCCCTTATCAACCCCCCCCTTCTCCTTCCCTTCCAATCCCCACGGGACCCCAGTAGCCGATGATTCCCCAGACACATTTTTCACTTTCCCCATTTCTGGATACTAGAAGCCAAGCATTCGATCACACAACAGCCCCCCTTGGGGTTAACTTTATTTTCACCACCAGAGTATTTTCCCGCTCCCCCTTTATGCAAGTTCCCCAAACCCAACATCACCCGATGCAAGCAGGACCCAATAATCCCACTACTGTAATGATCTCGTAATTGGGACATCCAGGAATTAAAAAAATGAAAATGGCAATTACCTGACCCCAAAGGAGTGGGGGGTTTTAAAATTTGTGGAACAGCTCCCAAAAGCTGGATGATATGTACAAGCCCCCGCCCCTTTGGGGGAACTGGGGGGCCGCGGAAAAATTTGGGGAAACCCCCTGGGCTAAAAGGGTTATGGTCCGGGGTGGGATGGCAACCATGGGAATTTGGGGCCAAAGCCTGCAAAAAACTGCAGGGAAACGCCAATATCCAAGCACACTGGGAAAATGGTAAAGACTGACCAAACAAAGAAAAAAAAAGGGAAATTGGTTCCTAATTTAGCCCCCAAAACAACGTAAGATGAGACTGTTCCAGGGGGGCACAACCCAACAAGATCTCATGGCCAACTTCCCCGGGCCCGGGGACAGGAAGAACAAAAATGGGGCAGCTGTTTTGCACCTTTTTTCTGGATTCCCCGGGATATTTTTAAAAAAAATCCATACCTCCCCATTGGGTGGGAGAGTGCCACTTTTGACAAAGTAAAAAGACATGCAGAACATGCTGAAGAATCTAAACAAAAAGGGAACCGGGGTTAAAAACCAAGTTATTAGCTCTAAAAACAGTTTTTTTTTTCTGGAGGCCGTTTCCGGGAAAGGGGAGAAGGGGGGGAGGGCAAGGAATCTTTAACCCCCGGGGAGAGGCCATGGGAAAAGGGTAGGGTTTTCCCCCCTTCCCCCCTCAAAGAAAGCCCTTTCAATCCTCAGGGCACTTCCTCATATGTTTGCTTTGGCTGTAGTGAACCTGGACATTTCAGGGTATTTTAACAGGCATCTATTTCCCCTTCCCCCTGAGGGCCCCAAAAGGCACCCTTGGTCCCAGGGAAAAGGGAAAGGGGCCCCCCGCTGTTCCCCCAAATTTTACTCACTGTCATTTTTGAAACTGATCCTTTATTGACCCTTTTATTATCAATGGAAAGGGGAAACCCTTCCTTTGGAAATGGGCCCCGCTCCCCCTTTTTCACAAGGGAGGTTCCCCCTAAAGGAAAACTGTATAAGTACTCACAACCTCAGGACAACTTTCACACCTGCTGGTTCCTGGGGCCTTCCGTCCAGCTCAACCTTTGACAGCTCTCCGTTGACTCATGTTTTTTTTTTGGCCCATTTGTGTCCCGTAAAAACTTCTGGGAAAAAGATCTCATGACAAAATGTCTGTTTTCCCTTTCACCCAACTGGGAAAAAGGGGTTCCCCCCCGCTCCATCCCCCAGCCTCCCGCCAATCAATTTAAACACCATCCTTTTCCCCTTTTTTGGGCCCGGACTTTGGAAAATTTCCCCCACACCCCTTTTTCTCAAAGCCTTACATACCTTTCCCCCAAGCCTTTTTCCCCCACCTACAGACCCCAAAAAACTGTACATTGCACTGCCCAATATTTCCCCCAATGAAGCCCCCCATGCCCCGGTTTAAAACCCCCCCTTTCTTCTGTAACATGTCCTGAAACACTTTATGTCCCCCCGGCCATTTCCTCCCCAAAGCAGTGGCCTCGGGACCTTACATCTATCAGAATTTTTATTTGGGGGGTCAGTTCCCTATTCTCTGGCTAAAAATCCTTCCAATAAATTGTTTAGTTAAAGGGCCATGGGTGAGCAATGTATTGATAGGACTGATTGGCTATATGTTGCACCTGGTGGTTTTGACACCCGGGTCACCCCCAGACTAAGGTTTTATTTAGATTGACCTGCCCAAAGTCCCCTTCCCCCTGTCACCTTCCCGATCTCGCTCACTTTCAAACTGATTCGGTTTTCCCTGGTTTCCTGTATTTCCCGACCTCTCTGGTCACAGGGGAAAAAAACCCGGGAGGGTTCTTAATTGTGAACCCCCCTGGTTTTCCCCCAAAACATCTTTCTGCCCTTTTCCATGCACAAACCCTTTTTCCGAGGCTGAACTTTTTTAATTGCAGCTGTACATAAAAAACTTTTTTGAAAGAGGGGCCCTAATCGGGTATAAAAAATTCCCCCTGTAAACTCTCCTATTCTGCCTGTAAAAATGGTTAATGACTCTTGGCGTTTTGTACGAGACCTGAGAAATTTAAAATTTTGCTATTTTTTCCCAGAGCACCCCATTGTCCCCAATCCCCTTTCCAATTTTTCCCCCTTTTTCGACCCCCGAAGCTCTTTTTTCTTAAATAATTGATTAGGGAAATGCTTTCTTTTCATTCCTGTACATCCTGATTCTCAGTTTTTGGTTTTCTTTTCACTTTTTAAATAGCCCTTGGACATGGACTGTTTGGGCCCCAAGGTTGTACAGGGGCTCCTTGTGTATACGGTCAACACTTGCTCAAATTTAGAAGGATTTTCCAAATAAAAAGGTTTTATTAATAAATTGGATGGGTTTGATGCTTTCAGTGACACAGAAGATGCATGCCGCCAGATTTTGAAAATTCTCTTGGGGTATTTGGAAAATGGACAAAAGGTGTCCAAAACGAAGCTTCAACTAGTTAACCCAAATGTTAAATTTTGGGGCATGACATAACATGTGGTACCAGAGCCTATCCAAAGATGGAAAATACCATCCAAAAAACTTTTTCCCGACTGGGGCACAAAACAACAGGTTTGCGTTTGGTCAAAATTTTTGGTTACTGTCGACAATGGGTTTCCCCCAATTTTCTCTGAAAGAGCACAGCCTTTACAAAATCTAGCTAACACTGCTGAACTTCCTCTTTCTGGTCATATAAGATGGAATGAGCAGGCTGGGGAAGGATCTATGTGATTTAAAAAAAATTACTTTTCACCAGTTTTAGGACTCCTTTACCATTCTGTCCATTCACTCTGTTTGTGGATGAAAAAGGGGGGGGTATATGAATGCACTACTGACTAGTAAAAGGGAAAAACAATGGCCAATAGCCTATTTTTTTTTAAAAATTTGGGTCCAGTGGCTAAAAGGGGTTCCCAAACCCGTCTCAGAGCAGTTGCAGCCACAACAGAAGCTGTCTGTAGTACAGATAAACGCGCCGACCCCATTAAAGGGGCCTCCGCCATACACTCCAGTTTAGTACAGGCCAAAAAACCCCAATTACTTTCTGGGGAAAACACAAATTAA
>NW_024379916.1:0-13424 GCF_016835505.1 Polypterus senegalus
GATGTAGAGAGTTCTGTCTTTACTACTTCCGGGAATCAACAAGAAAATCTCACAATTCTGTTGTTTTTTGGTTCTGCGCGGAACAGCTTCGAGTCAGTGGCATAATCCACAGTGACTAAAATGTATTTATGACCATGCAATGAGGGGCTCTAAGGGTCCCACGAGATCTACTCTGACCCTTTCAAATGGGATATCGATCAGGGGTAGAGGAATAAGATGGGCATGGTCCCTCCTGGGAATCTGACAATTTGACATTCTGGACATGATGTACAGAATTGTCTGACCTCCTTGTTTATTCCTGGCCAATAAAATCTGAACTTATTTCGTTCTAATGTTTTTTCGGTCCACAAATGGGCTCCTAGGAGATGAGCATATGCTAATTCACACACTTGTGGATGGTAAGTGAGTGGAATTAACAGCAATACTCTTCTCTCTCCATCATGCTCCACCACCCGATATGATAAATCATTTTTAATAACAAAGTAGGGCATTCATGGTGGAGGATCCAAGGACATTTGTCCATTCTGCTTATGGTTTATAAAGCCTTAAATAATCTCGCTCCATCTCATATATCAGAGTGTCTTACACCTTACATTCAAATCGTAACCTTGGGTCCTCAAATGAGTTTCTGCTTAGAATTCCAAGAGCAAAACTTAAAAAAAGTGGTGAGGCAGCCTTCCGCTGTTATGCACCTAAAATCTGGAATAGCCTGCCAATAGGAATTCGCCAGGCTAATACAATGGAGCACTTTAAAAAACTGATGAAAACACATTACTTTAACATGGCCTTCTCATAACTTCACTTTAATTTAATACTGATACTCTGAATGTTCAATTCATTATGCTAACTATTCATGGTGGCTCTAAAATCTGTACTAACCCTACTCTCTCTTTTGTTTCTTTTCCGGTTTCTCTGTGGTGGCGGCCTGCTCCACCATCCTCAAAAGCATCATGATGTTCCAACATTGATGGACTAAAACCAAAGTCTGCATGACCATCATCATCAAGTCCTTCCGTGAGAACCCTAAATACAAAGAGGACTGTTTCATTTATGTTAGGTAGAATGCCCAGAGGGGACTGGGCGGTCTCATGCTCTGGAATCCCTGCAGATTTTATTTTTTTTTCTCCAGCCGTCTGGAGTTCTCCCTGGCCATCTGACCTTACTCTTATTCTATGTTATTTAATGTTGACTTATTTTAATTTCCTACTATGTCTTTAATTTATTTTATTTTTCATCATATAAAGCACTTTGAGCTACATTTTTTTATGAAAATGTACTATATAAATAAATGTATTGTATTTACTGAAGCTACTGCATTTCTTGCAAATTTTAAGGAATCATCGTTCTATTGCTCCCTTTTGAAAGAAGGTGTAAATTTAAACTGCAAAGCTAATTCATGCATGGGATCATGAGTGACCTCAAGGGGCGGAGCTTTGGTCCATTCAGGTCCTTCGGGAGGGGGTATGTCTCTTGAAGCGCCTGAAGGACCTTCATCTCTGTTTGTCTGACTAGCTTTAACGGGCCTAAGGGAGTTAATACACGGCACAGAGGCAGTCGGATTAGAGTCATTCCCATCCATAACCAAGCCCTCATTTATTAAAGAAGTAAGTAGTGCTTCTACGCTGTTGTGTCAGACCAGTCCCGCCCTAGTATCACAGGAAAAGGTGGATCAGGCAGTCCAGCCACCACCGTGCTTTTGATTAAGTTGTACAACGAGGAAATGACACATGAGGCGGCTTTCTAATAACGAGTCTCCCCGTGAATACATTTTTGACTGATCTTACTATTTAACCATTGTTGCAGCAAAACATAACGGCGAGCAACAATGGAAATGTTACTCCCGGAATCGAACATCGCTGTAATTTTATAGCCATTTAGTATTACTACTCCCGTATAAGGAAAGATAAAGGGTTGATTAAAGCTCAGTACCTCTCTCTCTTCCGTGTGAATAGTCCATAGGCTCCAAGGTTGGGCATGTGGGGAACATATGTCCAACCCCACACTTGAAGCAGCGAGGAGGAAAGGCGGTCTTTCTTTTTCCAGGTAGAGATTTGAGGAGGTGGACGGGTAGGCTCTGAATGGAGAGAGGACCATTCTGACCCTTCCGATTTGCAGACCAACCCAGTGATG
This sequence comes from Polypterus senegalus, assembly GCF_016835505.1. Classification (NCBI taxonomy): domain Eukaryota; kingdom Metazoa; phylum Chordata; class Cladistia; order Polypteriformes; family Polypteridae; genus Polypterus; species Polypterus senegalus. Next base: position 2,131 of record NW_024379916.1, read on the forward strand.
CTCGACTATGTCAATGAGGTTGTCCATAGAGGTTACCTCGTTTGAGGACTTGCTGGGAGAGTTGTTTGGGGAGAGCATGAATGAAGGTCTCACACGCTAGTAACTCGGCCATATGCTGGGCACTATTTACGTCTTGCCATAGCCAGCGGCCCATTTTGCCCTATACCTCAAAGGCTTGGGTACGTATAGATCTCTCAGGATCAAACCTCCACTCTCGCCATTCTCTCACCTGCTGTGCCGCAGATACAATGTAGCGCTTGTAAACCTCTGCTTTAAGTATATTGTAGTTAGCAACCTGCTCCTCAGTAAGTCCTCTGTACTTCTCCCTTCAGATAGGGCGCCAGAATGTAAGCCCATTCCCCTGCTGCCATTTATTGCGCTTAGTGGTTTTTTCAAAAATCGAAAAATACAATTCTACATCATCCCCCTCAGTCAAATGAGGTTAACTGAGTTTGGATAAACCACAAAATCTTTGCTCTTACCACCGCAGCAGCCCGGGCTTCTGATTCAGCCAATCTGGTCCTCACATCTCCCAGGTGAATTTTGGCTGTTATCAGGGTGTTGAGAAAGGTATTCAGGTATTCTTCCTCTAACATCCTGGAACAACTGAATCCTGCCGACTACACCAATTGTAATGAAATAACGTTGACAAGACGTCAAAAAAAGAGTTGAGGAATTGCCCCGTGTAATATTTGGTTGTTGTTGGTCAAAATTACTGAAATAAATCAAACATTCGACAGAGTATAGTACTGACATGATTGTTTATATAAGAAAAATGGCCACAGGAAATGAGTTGGCAGGAAGTTAGAGAACACTGGAAGTGTCATCTTCGAGGGACGGAAGTGACGTCGTCAAAAATGGGACCGGAAGTGATGTCATCTGGATTGGCAGGAAGTGACTGGAAATGATGTCATCTTCGGGAGCCGGAGGTGACAACATCCCGGAAGAAGTGGTTGGTGTGGAGCCATTTTCAAATCTCTGAACTGTTGTCGGTGAGCGGGAATTATTACTATTTTTCTTCCTTGGTTCTGTAAATGTAGAGAGAGAGAGAGAGATCAGCACCCCAATTCAACCTTTCGTCAGACAACATATCGCTCACCTCCAGGCTTGTTGACTGCCTCCTAAGCGCACATGTGTGACAATATATAAACTGCTCAAAAAAATGAAAGGAACACTTTGAAAACACATCAGATCTCAATGGGAAAAAGAAATCCTCCTGGATATCTATACTGATATAGACTGGGTAATGTGTTAGGAACGAAAGGATGCCACATCGTTTGATGGAAATGAAAATGATCAACCTACAGAGCCCTGAATTCAAAAGCCCCAAAAATCAGAGTGAAAAAATTATGTGGCAGGCTAGTCCATTTTGCCAAAATTTAATTGCAGCAACTCAAAATTATGCATAGCACTTTGTATGGCCCCTGTGTTCTTGTATACATGCCTGACAACATTGGTGCATGCTTCTAATGAGATGACAGATGGTGTTGTAGGGGATCTCCTCCCAGATCTCGACCAGGGCATCACTGAGCTCCTGGACAGTCTGAGGTGCAACCTGGTGGCATTGGATGGACCAAAACATAATGTCCCAGAGGTGTTCTATTGGATTTAGGTCAGGAAAGTGTGGTGGCCAGTCAATGGTATCAATTCCTTCATCCTCCAGGAACTGCCTGCATACTCTCACCACATGAGGCCAGGAATTGTTGTGCTCCAGGAGCCACTGTACCAGCATAGGGTCTGACAATGGGTCCAAGGATTTCATCCTGATACCTAATGGCAGCCAAGGTGCTTTGTCCAAGCCTGTAGCGGTCTGTGTGACTCTCCATGGATATGCCTCCCCAGACAATCATTAACCCACCACCAAAGTACTCATGCTGAATGATGTTACAGGCAGCATAATGTTCTCCATGGCTTCTCCAGACCCTTTCACTTCTGTCACATGCTCAGGGTGAACCTGCTCTCATCTGTAAAAAGCACAGGACACCAGTGGTGCATCTGCCAATTCTGGTATTCTATGGCGAATGTCAATCGAGCTGCATGCTGCTGGGCAGTGAGCTCAGGGCCCATTAGAGGACATGGGGCCCTTGGGTCACCCTCATGAAGTCTTTCTGGTTGTTTGGTCAGAGACATTCACACAAGTGGCCTGCTGGAGGTCATTTTGTAGGGCTCTGGCAGTGCTCATCCTGTTCCTACTTGCCCAAAGGAGCAGATACTGGTCCTGCTGATGGGTTATGGACCTTCTATGGCCCTCTCCAGCTCTCCTAGAGTAACTGCTTGTCTCCTAGAATCTCCTCCATGCCCTTGAGACTGTGCAGGGAGACACAGCAAACCTTCTGGCAATGACACGTATTGATGTGCCATCCTGGAGAAGTTGGACTACCTGTGCAACCTCTGTAGGGTCCAGGTATCGCCTCATGCTACCAGTAGTGACACTGACTGTAGTCAAATGCAAAACTAGTGAAGAAACAGTCAGAAAAGGTGAGGAGGGAAAAATGTCAGTGGCCTCCACCTGTTAAAGCATTCCTGTTTTGGGGGTCATCTCATTGTTGCCCCTCTAGTGCATCTGTTGTTAATTTCATTAACACCACAGCAGCTGAAACTGATTAACAACCCCTCTGCTACTTAACTGACCAGATTAATATCCCATAAGTTTCATTGACTTTATGCTATACTCTGATTAAAAGTGTTCCTTTAATTCTTTTGAGCAGTATAAATATATATATATATATATATATATATATATATATATATATATATATATATATATATATATATATATATATATATATATATATATATATATATATGAGGGCGTTCAGGAAAAAAGATTGGTTCAGTAAATATATACATTGGTTCAGATATATATATCGGTTCAGATACATTGGTTTGAATATATACATTGGTTTTAATACATCCGTTCAGATATATATTTCGGTTCAAATATATACATTGGTTGGGATATATTGGTTGAGATATATACATCGGTTTGAATACATCCGTTCAAATATATACATTGGTTGAGATATATATATTGGTTGATATACATTGGTTTAAATATATATATTGGTTAAAATAGATTGGTTTAGATATATACATCGGTTCAGATACATCCGTTCTGATATATATATTGGTTCAAATAGATCGGTTCAGATATATACATTGGTTGGGATTTATGGGCAGGCACAACGCGGCCACCCATGTTTAGCAGCTCCCTTTCGCTTCATCATTGCTTCAACACTGTTGTAATTATTGTGCACATTTTATACAAGTAGCATATGCCTGTCTGTCGCGTTTTGTTTCGTAAGCCCTCTTGGTTGAGGGTCCTCGATTTCAAAGCACTTTTTTTCCTTTCATTATTTAAAACACTCGCACAGATACCGCCTCTTGCCTCCTCCGTCCGCCCGACTCATTGTACCCGCTCTCACTCGCCCTCTTGTCCCTCCCATGACAGATTCTTCTCAAAAGCAGAGTTACCAGAAAGCATTAATCACAACCACAGTACGTCCCATTTTTTCACCTCATGAGACGCTGGTTTATCATTGGTGGAAAGCCGCCGGTGATATCTGTTATTCATTGGCAGCATTTCATTAAAGGCGATCTGCTTCAGCAAGGAACTTAGTCCTGTTTGCTGAAAGGATGTTATGGGAAAACACTGGAGTTGCTCTGTTTCTTTAAATGTTGATCAGGGATCAAAATGACCAGAATATTCCTTCACAAATAACTGATGTTTAACTGTTTTATAGTAAAACTAACAAAACCACACACAAGCAAGTACACGCTCACACACACACTCAAACTCACAAATCGGGTCATCTGCACTACTGATTAAGCGTATCTGTCAAGGGCAATTATTTTTTCACCCCATAAAACAGATTCTTCTCAAAAGCTGAGTTACCAGGAAGCATTGATAGCAACCGCAGTACCTCCCATTTTTTCACCTCAACAGACGCTGGTTTATCATTGACCGAAAGGCCCGGTGATTTCTGTTATTCCGTATTGGCAGCATTTCATTAAAGGGTGATCTGTTTCAGCAAGGAACTTAGTCCTGTTTGCTGAAAGGATGTTATGGAGGAAAACACTGGAATAGCGCTGTTTCTTCTGAATGTTTATCAGTGATCAGGGACCAGAATGATCAGAATATTCCTGCTTCACAAATAACTGATGTCTGTTTTATTGTAAAACTGAGAAAACCACACACACGTGCGTACACAACACAAACACTCAAACTCACAAATCGTGTGTCGCACACACTACTGATTAAGTGTATCTGTCACGGAAGATCATTTTTTTCACCCAATAAAACTTTAGTTTGTCAAAGTTAGAAAGCAGCGCGGTGATTTCTATTATTCCTTATTGGCAGCATTTAATTTAAAGATGATTCACGTCAACAAGGTGAAAGAGTCTCTTATTTTGACAGGGCGATCTTTTTTAGGCTTAAGCATTTTATTGACTTACAAAAGAAAATAGCTATTACTTACCCTCTTTGCTTCAAATTGGCTTTTTAAAAACCTTTTGATATAATTTGTTTATGACAGTATAAAATAAAAAGTAGTGCTCAAAATTATAATGCGCGTATCTAACAGGAAGAGGTGGTGGTAGAGTAAGATTGCTGACTCGCAGTTAAATGATCACTGGTTTGTGTCCGGGGGGCTTCCTTTCTGTTATTTTATTTATTTTTACAAATTGCTTCGAGTAGTAAGAAAGGCGCTATAAAAGTAAGGAATTAATAACATTATTATTATTATTATTATTAATTATACTTGTGAATGCATGATCAAATTCAGCCGCTGCGTAGTGGGGTATGAATGGGACACTAGGACGACAATACCACGAGTTCATTGAAATAATTACACAGCAAGGTGCACATGCAATACAAACATAATGTGTATATTATTGAAGTAAAGGTTCATATAAATTAATTATATACAACTTTTAACAAGTTGAGAGATGTCAACTGGTTAAAATGCACGAAATTATACATGTATTGCATTGCTTTATAGTCCACATATAGTGTATGTATATTATTAAAATAATGATATAAAAATCCTACAAAATGGTATAGAATCTGCGTCTTAGACTTATTTTGTGTCAAATTTCTTCAAAGAAGTTTTTAATTATTTGCTTTAAAAATCTTACGAAACATGTGAACCGTTGAAAATCGCTGATCTTAATCAATTTGTTTTAACGCATGCTCCGTGCAAAATGCTGTCATATCTGTTAGTAAACATGCACGCGCAGCGATGTCCTGATGTCTGCGTTCTAAGGCTGCAGGTATATTAAACGCTATTGACGTTTTACTGGGGTGCTCTGTGATTGAGGGCGGACAGTAAACTTTGTTAAAATGATATCGAAAAATACCAGTCGTCAGTTGTGTTTTCAGTCGTTTTGGCTTGTTTACTGTTCTGTTACCAAAAATTCTTCAACGGGCTCATCAACAAAGAAACGTGGATAGTAAGATTTAGTAAAATATCAGTAATAATAATACATTGCTCGACACCCAGTAACACTTTACAAAGACATTTAAAAGACAGCTCGTTAAAATAAATGTAGCAATCCATTGTCATGCTATAAGCGACAGCTTGCTCTTAAACATTTACACAGGTGTTTTTCCTGGGAATAAAAAGGGAAAAATCCACGGAAATGTTTTGTTGTTGAACTCAAATTTCACCTCCGCCATGTGAGTCATTAAAACTATTGGAATGAAAACGCATGTCTCATCCACTGGTCGGACGCTCGTTTTCCATGGCTGCTGTAGAGCGTAAAATGTGTGCCCTCTGACTGCTGATTACAAAATGAACACTGAAGAGGTAAAATATGTAAAATTCATTTTAAAAGGTTGTAGATATAGTTTTCTATATAATCTTCTCCACTATGTGTCTGCATCCTATTCCCTACAGGCAACACTCATTTCCATGGCTGGAGCAGATCCATGGGCTTGTGTGCACCCTGTCTGCTGCTTTCAAAATGAACCCTGGATAACTAATATTATCTGAAATCCATGGTAAAAGATTGATGAAAGTCTTCTACATCACTTTCAAGTCTACTGTGTCCCATTGTCCTCTCCACTCAAAGGGACACTCACTTCTACAGCTGAGCTTTTGCGTCAGAGTTGTGAGCCCCAACTGTTGCTTGCAGAATGAACATTAGACAATTGTTATTGGATTGGCTGTTTTTTTCATTATATTAAAAATAATTTATTTATTCATTCAGCCTCTGTTAAAAAAGAAGCACATTTTCCTTAGAGGACAACAAGTTCTATCTATCTATCTATCTGAAATATATGAGACTTGGAAAAATTAATATTATTTGTCAAATGAAGTACCAAATATCCACTGATACACATTTGTAGGACAAGTCAATTAAAGAGTCCGACAAACAGCAACTGAGATATTAAAACATTTTATTGATTCTGTTCTGACAATTATAGTTTTTAATTCAAATAATGATTATAATTATCAGAAAACGTAGCCATTTTAATGTCAGCATAAAACCAGGCCAGTAACATCTTTGTGAAATAATATCAGCAGTTTTATAAATTCCAGAATGTACACCAATAGCACTGGCATGAACTTCCTTACAAGTATCCTTTGTCTCCTAAACTCAACAAATAACTTTCATATTCCTCCTGTTGCCCTGCTTGTCTTTTTGACAATAGTAAAGGTCATCCCTTGAAAAAATTATATTCACAGCAATTAATAATATGGTTATAATGTAAAACACTTCAAACAAACCTGCAAAATGTACATTTTCTTTGTTTAAGTTGACTTCTTCAATGGATCTAACACTTACAACATGGGGCACTACAACACACATACACAAATATCTTTTAGTATTGTTTTAATATAGCCTTGAAAATTGTTAGTATCTGTCCTCTATCCAAGACACCCATTTACAAAAGAGATTTACAGGCTTGGGCCAGAAGACAAAAATGAGATGGAAAGAAATGCCAATCTAGTGCTTGCCACACTGACGCTCATACTACTACTGTTTAAAAGTGCCACCCAACCAGATGCCAACTCTTTCAGATGGGTAGTGAAACCGGAAAATGTATTAATGGATACAGGAAAAAAGTTAGACTTATTCTGACAGTGACCATGTTGGGGATTGTTGATCTGTGAAGTGGCAGTAAAAAAAAAAATATAAAACCTGATTACAAAATATATCAAGAAACCTCAAAAGGTATATAATGATTAATTTATGAAAACTCCATAGAATACTTTCTAATACATGTTTTTCCTTCAACAGTCATGCTAATGTCAGAATTTGTGTGTTTTATCACCTATACTTTGTGCACATATTGAAGCTGTTTTATGGAAAATGCAAGCACATGAGTAAATAATTGTCAGTTACAATTTAAATTTATATTTGCAGTATATACTGTATCCTGAAATGCCAAATTAGAAATGAGAAGATGATGAAAATTTATTTTTTGCTTAATATACTTTAAACAAACTGATCACAAAATTACCTAATCAGTTTGACATTGTTGATACCCTAGTGTGGCACATATCTTGGAAGAAGTCCTATCAGGTTTATTTGGATTTTAAAAAACCTAAATAATAATAATAATGTTACATTTATATAGCATTTTTCTGGCTACTCACAGCGATTTTCATAGACATACTTAAAAAGACAGTGTAAGCTTGATTTTTTAATTAGTGGATGAGTAAGGACATAGTAGACAAAAAAGTGATATAGAAGACTTCCTTCAATCTCTTTAAATAAACTGTGGACAGTTTTGTAATTAAAGTATTAATTTACAAGCAGAGGAGCTGTGGAAATAAGTGTCTCCTCTGCTAGAAGGGATTAAGAGACACACTCTATGAAAGTGCTATAAAAGACTGTCTGATAGGCTTATTAAAGAAACTGTGCACAATTTAAACTGCCTGGTGTTCATTTTGTAATGGACTACTACAGATGAGGGATGCCACAGGCAACTAAAAGTTTTTAAAATACATTTGATGAGTTTTAATCTCCAATGAAAAACGGTGCACAGAACTCCTGTGTGTTTTATAGGATAATTGCACCTGCTGTGAAAATGAGATTCCTCTCCAATGTACAGAGGTGAAGGGTGGGTGTGAGAGGAAATTTATTTATTTATTTATATAGAACTATATTTCATTACAATAGTTTTAATGACTCACATGGCGGAGGTGAAATTTGAGTTCAACAACAAAACCTTTCCCGTGGATTTTTCCCCCCTTTTTTATTCCCAGGAAAAACCACCTGTGTAAATGTTTAAGAGCAAGCTGTCACTTATAGCATGACAATGGATTGCTACATTTACTTCTTTAACGAGCCGTCTTTTAAATGGCTTTGTAAAGTGTTACTGGGTGTCGAGCAATGTATTATTATTACTGATATTTTACTCTTTCTCCACGTTTCTTTGTTGATGAAAACACAACTGACGACTGGTATTTTTCGATATTATTTTAACAAAGTTTACTGTCCGCCGTCAATCACAGAGCACCCCAGTAAAACGTAAATAGCGTTTAATATACCTGCAGCCTTAGAACGCAGACATCAGGACATCACTGCGCGTGCATGTTTACTAACAGATATGATAGCATTTTGCACGGAGCATGCATTAAAACAAATTGATTAAGATCAGCGATTTTCAACGGTTCACATGTTTGCCGTAAGATTTTTTAAAGCAAACTAATTATAAACGTCTTTGAAGAAATATGACACAAAATACGTATACGACGCAGATTCTATACCATTTTATATGATTTTTATATCATTATTTTAATTATACATACACTATATGTGGACTATAAAGCAATACATGTATAATTTCGTGCATTTTAACCAGTTGACATCTCTCAACTTGTTAAAATTTGTATATAATTAATTTATATGAACCTTTACTTCAATAATATACACATTATGTTTGTATTATGTGTGCACCTTGCTGTGTAATTATTTCAATGAACTCGTGGTATTGTCGAGCACATAGTGTCCCAATTCATACCCCACTACGCAGCGGCTGAATTTGATCACGCATTCACAAGTATAATTAATAACAATAATAATAATAATAAAAATAATAATAATAATAATAATAATAATAATAATAATAATAATAATGTTATGAATTCCTTACTTTTTATAGCGCCTTTCTTACTACTCGAAGCAATTTGTAAAAATAAATAAAATAACAGAAAGGAAGCCCCCCGGACACAAACCAGTGATCATTTAACTGCGAGTCCGCAATCTTACTCCTACCACCACCTCTTCCTGTTAGATACGCGCATTATAATTTTGAACACTACTTTTTTATTTTATACTGCCATAAACAACTTATATCAAAAAGGTTTTTTAAAAAGCCAATTTGAAGCAAAGAGGGTAAGTAATAACTATTTTCTTTTGTAAGTCAATCAAAAATGCTTAAGCCTAAATAAAGATCGCCCTGTCAAAATAAGAGACTCTTTCACCTTGTTGACGTGAATCATCTTTAAATTAAATGCTGCCAATAAGGAATAATAGACATCACCGCGCTGCTTTCTAACTTTGATAAACTAAAGTTTTATTGGGTGAAAAAAATGATCTTCCGTGACAGATACACTTAATCAGTAGTGTGTGCGACACACGATTTGTGAGTTTGAGTGTTTGTGTTGTGTACGCGCCTGTGTGTGGTTTTCTCAGTTTTACAATAACAACAGACATCAGTTATTTGTGAAGCAGGAATATTCTGATCATTGTGGTCCCTGATCACTGATAAACATTCAGAAGAAACAGCGCTATTCCAGTGTTTTCCTCCATAACATCTTTTCAGCAAACAGGGCTAAGTTCCTTGGTGAAACAGATCACCCTTTAATGAAATGCTGCCAATACGGAATAACAGAAATCACCGGGCGGCTTTCGGTCAATCATAAACCAGCGTCTGTTGAGGTGAAAAAATGTGAGATACTGCGGTTGCTATCAATGCTTCCTGGTAACTCAGCTTTTGAGAAGAATCTGTTTTATGGGGTGAAAAAATAATTGCCCTTGACAGATACGCTTAATCAGTAGTACGTGCGACCCACGATTTGTGAGTTTGAGTGTGTGTGTGAGCGTGTACTTGCTTGTGTGTGGTTTTGTTAGTTTTACTATAAAACAGTTAAACATCAGTTATTTGTGAAGCGGGAATATTCTGGTCATTTTGATCCCTGATGAACATTTAAAGAAACAGAGCAACTCCAGTGTTTTCCTCCATAACATCCATTCAGCAAATAGGACTAAGTTCCTTGCTGAAGCAGATCGCCCTTTAATGAAATGCTGCCAATACGGAATAACAGATATCACCGGGCGGCTTTCCACCAATGATAAACCAGCGTCTCATGAGGTGAAAAAATGGGACGTACTGTGGTTGTGATTAATGTTTTCTGGTAACTCTGCTTTTGAGAAGAATCTGTTATGGGAGGGACAAGAGGGCGCGAGTGAGGCGGGTACAATGAGTCGGGGCGGGACGGAGCGAGGCGAAGAGGCGGGTATCTGTGCGAGTGTTTTAAATAATGAAAGGAAAAAAAGTGCTTTGAAATCGAGGACCCCCAACCAAGAGGGCTTACGAAACAAAACGCGACAGACAGGCATATGCTACTTGTATAAAATGTGCACAATAATTACAACAGTGTTGAAGCAATGATGAAGCAAAAGGGAGCTGCTAAACATTGGTGGCCGCGTTGTGCCTGCCCATAAATCCCAACCAATGTATATATCTGAACCGATCTATTTGAACCAATATATATATCAGAACGGATGTATCTGAACCGATGTATATATCTAAACCAATCTATTTTAACCAATATATATATTTAAACCAATGTATATCAACCAATATATATATCTCAACCAATGTATATATTTGAACGGATCTATGCAAACCAATGTATATATCTCAACCAATGTATCTGAACCGATATATATATCTGAACCAATGTATATATTTACGAACCAATCTTTTTTTCCTGAACGGCCCCTCATAATATATATATATATATATATATATATATATATATATATATATATATATATATATATATATGTGTATGTATATATATATATATATATATATATATATATATATATATATATATATATATATACACTGCATATGTGTATTATGGGGTGCCAAACAGGCAAATACATTGATTTTCTGAATATATAAAGTCAGCGTCAGAATATATAAAGTCAAAACTTGAATATATAATGTCATTCCCGAATATATAAAGTCATTCCCGAATATATAAAGTCAATGTCGAAATATATGAAGTCAAAACTTGTTTCTGAATATATAAAGTCAGCACTGGAAA
>NW_024379917.1:0-11528 GCF_016835505.1 Polypterus senegalus
CGAATTAAACAACATGATGTAGAACTTTGTGGGTTTTGTTTTTTTCCACCTGCCTCTTAAGGATTGACCACAAGTTCTCAATTTTGATTAAGGTCTGGGGAGTTTTCTTTATGATAATTTGATATGCAGATTTATTCAGCTTGTGGGTTAGTTTTATCCATGTCATTTATGCCATATCAGGTGAAATAAACAGTGCTTGTAGGCCTAATCCCAGAATGAACCCACCATTCATTCTGAGAAGTTCACAAATCTACCCACAACATCTTCAGCTCCTGCTTTTTAGTTTATTATCAGCCTTTCTTGCAATATCTTATCAAATTATCATAAAAGGCACTGCATGCACATTGCTGATGGAATGCTTTGCTGCTTCTTCATAAACATTTAGCACTTAGTGATAGTCCATATGCTTCGTCCAAATCCATCTTGACTGTTAGCTAATGCACAGATATTTGAAATGGGTTGCTCAGTCTTTTCTTTAATAATTGCTTCCATTCATCTTCCTGCAAAACACATTAAGCTAACTGGCCCATAGAGTCAGCTCGATCATCTTTTATATAAAATGAAATGAGGGCTGCTAGCTTCTTAGTCTTTAAAAAATTTCCTTATGAAGTAACTTCTAAAAAATAATCATTAATGGTCTATAGGAGTTAGTAAAGAACTGGGCCAGTATTCATCTTCAAAAGGAAATAAAAAAAGGTAAAGGTTCTTCTCATTCTGAAAAAAGAAAAGAAATGAATGTTAGAGATACAGTGCTTTGGCTGTACAGCTTCCCTAATCAGCCATAAAGCTGAAATGTTGTGTCTACGTTCTTTTCTCCTTCATGTTTTATGCAGTATATACACCGATCAGCCACTGCATTAAGACCACTGACAGAAGTGTATACCATTGAATACCTATGTCACACGCGTATATATGGAGGATAGTTTGCAGATTCAAATACAGATATTTGTCAGCCAGATCTGAGGTTGGCGCTCACTTAATCCTTTCTCCTCTTGTTCCTCTGCAGTTCACCCAAAGGCCTGGTCTCTTGATGACATCACCAACAACCCATCCACTGATGACGTCACTTCAGGCCAACACAGATGACGTCATTTCCCACTCCCAGAATCCACATCAGTTCCTGTTCTGGCCATCTTGACTCCACCTCTTCCATTTTTCCTCTATATTTAAGCCCAGTAATTTCCCTGTTAGTCAGTTCCATTATGAACTTGTTCTGTAAACCGTGTGTTGTGATGGGAGATTTTACATATAACTTGATAAATGTTTTGTATGTCTTTATTTATAATTTAGGCAAACCAAGTGGTGAGAGGTATTCGTGTTTGCACAACCCCCAACCCTTTTTACAACTGTCTCTTTGTAATTTTATGACAGGATTTGGGGGGATGTGTCTTAAACCAGTTTGATCCCCACACAAAGCCAGGTTAGCTTAACATATGGTCTTGGGGGTTCAGGTGTTAAATGTACTATTGCTCCCATTGGTCTGAGATATGGCTGTTTGGAATTGGCTTGTCTCAGAGGCCTTTAAGTACCATGATGTCCTATTGGTTCTAGGAATTGGAGAGAACATCTATAAATGTACTTGCTCAACCCACATTCTCTCTCTCTAACCAACATATGATGGAAGAAGCTTTCTCTTGCTAACCTGTGATGATGAAGACAAGACAATGAAGAGCACAGCTCAGCAGCCATATTGAACAGACATGTGGCTGAAAGCTGAACACCAACGATGCCTTAACTAGAGACATTTTAAGTAACTGCAAGTCTGTGTGCCACCTGAATTACACATCACCATTTTATCAGGTTGTATGGTTGCCAATATTCAAATGTACTTTACATCTAATTGCCTGAGGTTATAGATATAGAAGGGAAGGTGGGGATTAGTTATATACAGTGGCAAGTCTGTGAGATTAGGTATTCCAAGGCTACATTATAATACAATAGGGGACAGTAGAGCAATATATATTACTCTACCAAGATTAAACAATTGGCGCAGTCCGGCAGGATTTTGGGGTAACCAAGTTTTGCACCCTGTTTGCAAATACTGTTTTGATGTATGTGTTTGTTTATGCATGTGAATTTTAGGGCACCTAGTGTACAAATGCGGTGAAAGTAAAACATTGTTTGGTTGCTGAATGGAATATAACCAACAAGGTGTAGAGACTTCATGTGTGTCACAAGGACACCCGCATGTTTGTTAGTGCTGGTCGTAGTGAGTCCCTAATTAAAGTGCTAGGGAGTGGTGAAAGATGCATGCGTCATTCATACAGCATTTAAGTGGTTAAAGTGCTAGGGAGTGATGGGACATGCATTGCTCATTCATCATGGTACTTATTCGTTTAGGATCTTTGTGTATGTATGTGTATGTTTGCTTACAGGGGCAAAAGTAGGCCAACCCATAACGAATTTGGCAAATTGTATTAGAGTAAATTATAGACTCAGAAATGCCTAAGTTCATTTTAAAGTCAGCCATCTTCCAGTGGAGTGGCAGAGGGAAGCAGGCCAAAGCTAGGAAACCTGTAGTGCAGGTAGAAAGCAGAAGCTGAGCTGAGCGTGCACAAAATGGAAGGGGCTGGAAGGATTAAAATCAAGAAAACAGAGATCAGGTTTAAAAAGACAGCTGCTGTTATAAGAGGCTTACTAGCTTGTATTATTGGTAATAAGGAAGATCATGATAAGGAAGAAAATAGCAAAATGGATGAAAGTGAAAGTTGTGGAATGTTGGTAGAGTTTTGAAAGATGTAACAGTTGGTGTGATAATTGTGAAGTGTTAGCATGTAGAACATCCGCTGCTAAAGTAGAAAGCAGTGAAAGAAGTGGAAAAAAGAAATGTAAACCGCCCATGGTGAAAGTTAGGCAATAGTAACCAGATCAGACTGGAACCCTAAAACATGGGTGGGTGACTTACATGAGACAGATGAGTGCTCAGATAAAGAGTGTGAATGTGAGTGTGAGGAAAAGGAGAGATGAAAGGAAGGGAAAACAGCAAGGGTGTTTTCTTCCTTTATTCTCCATAGCACTACAATCTCCATGTAATTCTGAGGTCTGTCCAGTATTTAAAGAGCATGCTACACTGATAGATATTTCACCACTGTTAGGAAAGGTAACCAGTGCTGCATTGAATTTTGATTTAGGACAAAGAGATCAGATAGAAGGCAGAGGAGCTGGTGAGTGTGAATGGCAATTGTTGACTAGAGGGCATGAACTGGATTTTGGGCATATTGATACTGAGTAAAGAAAGTGTGGAATTAAAAAAAGAACAATGGAAATGAAAGGATTCAAGTGCTTGTGTGTGAAAGGTCTGAATGTGCTAGTGCAAGAGTGGCTGAGTTGGAAAGAAAGTGCACCAGTTTAGGAGTTGGTTTGAATGAAACAGGACAAGCCAAAGAACAAAAGATGGGGGATGGTGCAACAGGAAGTTTTACAATGTTAGCCAGCAAGCCAGGAATGCACAGGGGTGTGAAGGTCCTAACAGCTGTGCTGGGGCCAGCAGTAATTAAAAAGCACACACACTTAGGTTCAGTAATTTGAAACCTGACTGACCAGTTGTTCAAAAAGACAGCCTATGAATCTCCATGCAATAAAATGGAGAAAAGTGAGCTGGTCTTTAGTAAAGAGCACAGGTCAGTTTTAGGAGCGATGCTGGATTTAGCACTTGGATTTTGGAGAGGTTTCAGCCCACACTTTCAGGTAGCAGTTACCATACAATAAAAAAAGGACACACAGGCAATGAAAAAAATAGAAGGGTAGTGCAGGAAGACAGGAAAGGGAAAATAGTTATTTCTATTTCAATTTTCTGGCCTTTTGCAATAGTGCTACTTCTATTGTAAGGTTTTTACGGACTTTGGTTTGGTGCAGGTAATAAATAGTGAAGGCAATTAGCAGAGTAAAATCCTTGCAGGAGATCGGGTTACCATTGGCACGTTGGAGTGGCGTGGCACTAGTGCCAAGCTGTTCCCAAAGAATGCCTGGAAGCAAAGTTTGAGTTTTGGCACCAGGTTGACAACTACGAAAATGAGATGGACAGAAACTGCTTTGTCACCTTCCATTTTGCAGACCTGCCTACATAGCAGAATGAAAAAAGAAAGAGGAAAAGACGTAAAGACTAAAGACAAAGACATGAAGAAGAACTGAGAGACATCAAGAAAAGCCACTTATGGGGTTTAAGTGAGTAACAAGTCCAAAGTCATGCAATAATAGGACTAGTCACAATAGCTATAGTTTAAAAGGAAAGGTTTGTTCATTACTGCAGCAAATTTATATTCCAAGGGGTGGAAACTGAACAAACCAGTTGAATGCCAAAATAAGGGGATTAATTTTGGGCTCAAAAGTATACATTCTGGGTATTAATTAATTAGTGGGATAATTAATACGGTATACTGAGCAAATTGGTGAACTTTTCAGGAAAGCAGGTGCAGCTGATACATTTGCAAGACATATGGGCTCCGATGTTTAGGTATAGTCTAATTGGGAAAATACGGATGCCCTGCTGAGATTGTCGGCTGTGGTACAGGCACAGGACCAGTGGGCCAATTCTGAACCGAGGTGTTTAGCACAACGAGTACGCATATGGTGAGCAAACAACTCTAGCGGTGGCCTACAGGGAATGATGAGAGTTGCATAGCTGTGATGTCTCATGGTGGTGATGCCAGCCTATACTGGTAGAGGCTGATGGCAGTCAAGAGTTGCACCATGGGTAGGAAAGCACAAGAGGCAACTAAGTCAACCCCAAAATGTGTGTAGAGGGGCCACAAATGTTGGTTTGTGAACAGTTTATGCAGTGGCACATGTGCTCTCACTTGGGCAGAAGTGGTTGTACTGGCACCTGTGGCATGTTACCTTTCAAATTTTGATGTTAATTGTACAGCTGCATATGATTAAACAGATAGTTTGGGACAGGGGTCTAATTAGCAGTTAGACACAAAACAAGCACAGATTAAAAATTCACACAACAGACTAAATTGTAGTGGGCTAGTTTAGTGGAAGGTGTGGACTTGTCTCATTTTGAACCACCAGATCTGATGACATATGAAGACTGCAGAAAGAGTTGACGCAAGCTGGAGAAGATACAAGTCATCAGGAGCGGATCCACATTCTTCAGATTGTCTTTGAAATAAAGAAGATATGCAATGGACAAATGGTCATGGACAACTTTGAACACTGGGAGAGCAAATACTGCCAACAAATGCACAAGTTATGCATCAGACTCTTTAAACAATTTAAAGACATTGTGTATAAAAACATTGTACAAAACATTCATCGGGGTGGAGTGTTGTGATGGGAGATTTTACATATAACTTGATAAATGTTTTGTATGTCTTTATTTATAATTTAGGCAAACCAAGTGGTGAGAGGTATTCGTGTTTGCACAACCCCCAACCCTTTTTACGACTGTCTCTTTGTAATTTTATGACAGGATTTGGGGATGTGTCTTAAACCAGTTTGATCCCCCACACAAAGCCAGGTTAGCTTAACATATGGTCTTGGGGGGGGTTGCAGGTTTTAAATGTACTATTGCTCCCATTGGTCTGAGATATGGCTGTTTGGAATTGGCTTGTCTCAGAGGCCTTTAAGTACCATGATGTCCTATTGGTTCTAGGAATTGGAGAGAACATCTATAAATGCACTTGCTCAACCACATTCTCTCTCTCTAACCAACATATGATGGAAGAAGCATCTCTCTTGCTAACCTGTGATGATGAAGACAAGACAATGAAGAGCACAGCTCAGCAGCCATATTGAACAGACATGTGGCTGAAAGCTGAGCACCAACGATGCCTTAACTAGAGACATTTTAAGTAACTGCAAGTCTGTGTGCCACCTGAATTACACATCACCATTTTATCAGGTTGTATGGTTGCCAATATTCAAATGTACTTTACATCTAATTGCCTGAGGTTATAGATATAGAAGGGAAGGTGGGGATTAGTTATATACAGTGGTAAGTCTTAAAAATGTTAAATGTTTAAAATGTTTTTAAATGTAAAAAAGTTAACATTTCAATGTGATCTGTTTAACATGATGTTGTACAAACCAAGGTTATTATAGTTAACGAAAACTAAAATCAAAACTGAAACTATTATTAAAAAAAAGTTTTCATAAACTGAAATAAAATAATTAACAAAACCGAAATGAAAAACTAAAACTAAATAAAACTATTAAAGTAGCTGGAAAGACTAACTGAAATAAAATAATAATTTACTAAAATATTTTTAGTTTTCATTTTTAAATGAATATTCTTGCCTTTAACCTTTGTAAGTTTAACTCTAAAACAGAATTTCTGGTGACAGAGCAAGCTGAATACGGTGTTAAAGCGTGTGAAATAGAAAGCAATTTACGTGCTGCCTTTCTTTGCGCTTGTTGTATATCAAGATGTAGTGAAATGGCTGAAATCAGAATGTGCTGGTCAACAAAACATTTACCATATGGACAGAAAAATCACAAGTGAGTAACGTTTCAGTTTATTTCTCATGTGACTGCTTTTTGTCGAGCAGCAGTTCACCTGCCACTTGCCTGGAGAAATCGTGTTTACTTTCTCATATACAAGGTATAGAAAAAGTATAATAATCATGAAAACATTCAACCTCGATATTTTGATGAATCTTGACGTTATAGACCTACCAGAGTCCAAAAATACCGTTTTTTGAAATGGTATGTGCATAAGTGTGTCTGTGTGTATATAAACACGATAACTCAAAAGCGCAACTAGATAGATGGATGAAATTCGGCATGTGGTTGTTACACTACAGTTGTAGATGTGTATTTGGGCCAAATACATCACCCGGAAGTGGTACTTTACCTGAACACATTTTTTTTTATTCATGCAGCTGCAGAGTCCGATTTATTCAACTTTACTTTTATAATAATTGTTCAGTATATTATTAATTTGATTTGTTGTTGACGGTTCCTTAACGTACATACATATAAAAATATAATAATTCTTGTGGTTTACACCTCAAATATCCATCCCCATATCCAAGTATACAAGAAAGTGTACGGGTGACCACTCCTGGTTTTTTAAATAAAACGGCACTGATTGAGCGACTGACTAGGTCATCATACAAGATCAGCATATTGTTGCTGACCAATCACTTTTGCTTTAAAAACATTGTTTAACAATGAAGTGACACAAACAAAGGTAGGTAGGCTAAGAGAGTCTGCCAAGTGATGAAAAACTAAACATACTATAGGGTTTTATGTATTTATTCTATATTTATTCATTTATCTTTTTTAGTTCATATTCTCAACTCAAAATACCTGATATTGTGAAAGTAATCCATTAGCACAATTATATTTTAAAATATTTGTCTTCCTTTTTTCATGTTTTTCTCTTTCTGTCAATATAGATAGTTGAAATATCATATTCTTTAAGTTCTTAACATCAACCTCATTGCATATAGGGATTATGCTTGTTTTTAATCAGACAAAATCAAAACCAGATTGTACACCATGTAGTGCTGTAAGCTTCCACTAACATTAAACTCATATCCAAATTTTATATGTACAGTTCTGTCTGATTGTGACACAAAACTAAACTCTGTAGGAGCTCCATGTCATAATTACTAAAACTAAAACTGAAACTAATAGATATAAAAATAAAATAAAAATGTCTTTGTGAAATAAAAACTAAACTAAAACTAAAAATACACGATGAAGTAAAACAAAATCTAAACTAAATTTCCAAGTAAGGTCAGAAAAAATATAGAAATAAAAACTATAATAACCTTGGTACAAACGTTTGGCTGGGCCAAAAAAAAGTATTCAAAACATTAAAAATTCAATTAAAAAAAAGTTTTAAAAATTCATTACTTCAATATTTGCTGAAACGAATTTAACCTGTAATAGAACTTTGCATTAGATTTACTTCATGAAAATATGCTGCAGCCATGTTAGATTCAATAAACCTTTCAAACAGCAAGTCCAAAAATTATCATTAGGAATATTTTAAGAATAAAAACTATCTCTCTAAAAGTATTCACATCCTTGAAAGGTTTCACATTTTATTGTTATACAACATTGAATAGCAGCATGCTTAAATTGGCTTTTTTGACACTGGTCAAAAGTAAAAGCCTGTTTAATGTCAAAGTGAAAACAGATTTTTGCAAAGTGCTCTAAACTGATTGATAATATGAAACACTTTAAATTAATTAATCTCTTAATTATTCAGCCTCTTTAATATGACACTGCTCAATTGCTTTTAGATGTCACATGATTAGTTCAATGGAGACCATCTGTCTGTTATTTCAGATGATTGTAGTCTAATTGCAGCTGAAGGTGGAATGGCCAGCGTGTAGTCAGCCAGCGTATGGTGGCTTACCTACACAATGAAGACAAGAAAACTTTCCAGGCAACTCCATAGGAAGGTCATGGAAAAGCATGTCAGGAAATGGAGACAAGAAAATATCCAAGTCACCGAGTATCCAGTTAAATCAGTCAAAAAGAAATTGCAAGAGTATGGCACAGCTGTAAATCTGCCTATACTGTAGCAAACCATTTTATTCTTTGTGCAAGAATAAGAATATTGAGGGAGGCTATTAAGAGACTTCAGAGCTACAATAGTAGAGACTGTGCAGACAACATCTGTTTTCCAAGTGCTTCAATAGCCACAGCTTTATGGGAGAGTTGGCAAAGAGAAGAAAACAAAACTCAAGATATAAAGCTTACCAGAAGGCACTTGGGAGACTTTGAAGTCAGTCGGAAGAAGGTTCTCTGGTGACCAAAATTGAGCCTTTTGCCCATTAGACTAAACACCATGGTTGCCATAAACCAGACATGGCACATAATCAAAACAACCCCTATCTCCACTGTGAAGCATGGTAGTGACTGCATCGTGCTGTTTCTCTACAGCAGGTCTTGGAATACTTGTGATGGTAGAGGATAAAATGAAAGCTGCAAAACAGAGCAAACTTCTCAAGAAAAAAATGCATTTTGCAAGAGATTGCTGTGATTTAGAAGTCACCGCAAAACAATGTGTACAAGCATAAAGCCAAACCTACACAGGAATGGCTTCAAAACCACAATGTGAATGCCCTGGATTGACTGAGGCAGAGTCTAGATCTCAATCCAATTAAGTATTTGTGGATGGAATTGAATAATGTAGTTTGTTCACAGTTCCCATGTAACCTGACAGAACTGCAGTTTTGCAGTGAATGTTAGGAGCATGCGATGATAACATGTTGGCACAGCCACCACATGCCATACCACCTGGGACCTGAGTGCAGCAGGTGACACCTCTGCACAATGGAGCAGTGTGAGGGTTTTTTATGGTGGCTGGAGTGCCAATCCTGCCTCCAACCCCCAAGTTTTCCCTGTAAGCTGGGAATGGAGAAAAATGGCAGAGTGCAGATGTACAAAGCTTACAGAACGAGGGGCCTGTGTGTGTCAGACCCATCATTGCCATCTAATAAATACTGAAAGGGATGAATACTTATTCTATGAATTACTTGGTGTTAAATGCACTGTGTGCATGAGAGTTGACAACCAACCAGTGTTCATCCTACCGTTGTCATGCCTATTTGCACCTCTTGATTTCAAAAAAGCTCACTATAATATAGACCTATAACTATAATATAGAAACACATATGCAACTAAATGGTCAAAGAGTATCTTTAGAACATTAGTACAATGCATATAAGGAATAAGGAACACGGGTGTATTGGGTCTTGTACATACCACGACATAATGGAAAACAAAATTAAAAGGACAGAGATTAAGGCTGAACTAATGATACCTGTTAACCCTTCGAACAGCTCTGGCTCTATCAGGCATGACGCTATTGGCTTTACTGTGCATTTTCTTTTCACAGTCGTAAATTGACATCATCTAGGAATGAGATCAGCAACTGTCCGTGCCTGACATACCCAACAAATGGGAATCACATAATGCCACTTCAGCTTAACTATCATGTCACCCTAATCTAACCGTGTTTTGTTTCGCATGTCCTTATTTTGTTTTTCTCTTTTCACTGCAGATTTTCATTTCCCTTTGATGCATTGTACTTCAATATATACTGTAATTTACCTTCTCGTTCCTTGTGTATTTTATAGCCACTCTGCACTAGTGAGTGCTTTGAGAAAATAAATACATTGTGCCACAAGCCATCACAACTAACTATTTTCTTCTGTCTTCATTAATAAGAGTACAGACGTTTTGGTAATGAAATTTTGGGTTAAAATGGAAACTCTGAATTGACCTTCCATTGCATCCTCTTGTTAAAGTTCCTTTGTTTTTTTTGTTTTTTTTAAGAGAAATATCTGTAATCATACAATAGCTTTGTTTGTTTCCTGTAATAAATGGTAAATTGTATTTATATAATTGATTCAAATTGTTTTGTTTCATCAATGTTCGTCTAGAAAACAAATGTTTTTTAAAGGAAGTCCTCAGGCTATGTTTTTCTCAGTCAGTGAGATGGTGATTGTGCCCATGTGTATAGAAAATGAGTTGTTTTCACAGTAATGAAGGTTACTATTTTTTAGCAAAGCTTGAGGGAGGTAATTGAGTAGGCTCTTGCCACAAATGTGAGCTCAGCCACCGCAGACAGAACAACGTCCAGTTTTAGGATTGATTTTCTTCTCATACACAGTTAATTCTTTTGCTATCTTCACCTTAGCAGAATGCACAACAAAGCTGCAAAAGAATATCTGAGATTTAGGTTCATACTGGATGACTTTATTTGGGTGGGCTTTATCTAGGAGATGTCAGACTACAACACAGTAGGAATGACTCAGGTAGCACTGATTCACACAGATCCTTCTCCAGGTGGTTACATTTGATTGCACTGTTTGAATATTAAGCTCAAGCCATGCAATCCTGCCTCCTTTCTGATGGTTCTGGATTAGATTTTAAAAATGTTATGTAACTTTTGTTACAGTCATATCAGTGGAAAGTCTATGTGTAGAAATAATGGTTCGTTAATGGCACTTGATGGTTCTTTACTGGGTTGTGTAGTTCCTCCTTAGAACTATTGCTTGATGAAACACCTTTTCATTCTTTGCATATGATGTTGGTTCTTTGTCCTTGAAAAAGTGCCCTAATGTGTAGAAAAACTGAAACAAATGTACACTAGCAGATGAAGAAAATCTGGACATTAGCTGTGCTACTGTGTGTAGCAAAAATCATTTTAAAATAACGACCTAGTGGTATTTCATTTTACTGCATGAGGTCTATTACCAATCGAAATAAATAAAAATTCTTTCTGGAACCTTCCTGTGGATTGGTCTCTTGGAACACCAGAAATGGTTCCCCTTATGGGGTAGGGGCGGGATTCAGGCAATAAGGCATTTCAGGGGTTACGACAAAGAGGATGCTGCATCATGATTTGAAAAACTGAATGAAGTGCATTGCCTGACTTTACTGGGACTGCTGGTGTCTTGTGTGGTGAAACTCAGACCCGACAGCAGGTCGTGATAAAGCAGCTTTATTTTCAAGTCCGGTGGAAGGTTTCAGAAAACAGACAATCAAATGTACATGCAGCATCAGGACTCTTCTGAACCCCGTCTGTGGGTGGGGTCAGTTTTATACCTAGAATCTTG